>NC_041060.1:19714927-20017659 GCF_900634775.1 Gouania willdenowi | reverse complement strand
ACTTTTTTTCTAAGTATGATATATAAGAAGTAGGGGTGTTGAAAAAAAATTTATTCGGCGATATCACAATATTATGTCGCGCACGATTCTCGGATCTATTCAAAATGCATCCATATCAGTTTTTCTTTTTTTTTTTTAACCTTTTTTTTTTAACCTTTATTTAACAAAATTTATCAAAAACGCACAATTGTCATATTTACTTCATAACATTTGTTTATGTCATATTTGGTACCAAAATGTTTACAATGATGAGACATATCTTCAACACAACAATTTGGGTCATTTATAACTCTAGTTTTTTGCCATCAGATGACAAAAAGTGACAAGATAACATATTTGGACTTTGGGAATCATTTTGCGCAAGATTGTCCATAACATTGTCAATATTCACGACAGAGTATTGTTTAATGTCTGAAAATCATCCCAATCCATTCCCCAAGCTCATGAAATAATACTTTTGCAAGAAGAAACAAGTATTGCGTGAATATAGTCCCTTAACTAACATTACCCCCTTACTTTCCGACATAATCGAAAATACTCTGACATGTATATTGACGATGTTATGGACAATCTTGCGCAACAATAAATGCAAAGTCAAAATGTTTTTGACTGTTAATTTGTCACTTTTTGTCATCTGACGGCCAAAATAGATTTCAAAGCGACCCAAATTGTTTTGTTGAAGATATGTCTCATCAATGGCCATGGTTACATAATGTTTTTTAATTTGGAATTAGTTATTTAGAATTAAATCATTCGGAATTAAAGTGTTTTGCTTCGGGAAACAAGAACTAATCACCGGTAAAAAGCCCAGTAAAACTCTGGAAAACAATCACCAGGAATAAATATTTGATAGTAGCTCTAACAACTGGTAAAATGATAAACTGGTGATATTACAGCCTGTGAATGCAGTACGGGATGCATTTACTCCGCCTCAGGGTCCTAGTGCCAGCCAGTTGGTGAAGCCTGTTCCATTTACCGAGGTCCGTATGAGTTTAATAAGTCTGTGTGAAAGTCTGCATGTTTATGCCTCCGTCCATCCACTCTTTTCATTATATCCATGTCTTTTAAGGCTCTTATTAAATAGTCTAGGCTGGAGTCCTGGCCGCCGCCATCTTGGATTATGTCATCACCAGTGTGTCATCACGCAAGCGCAAAACGATCCAAATTAACTTAAAGCGGCTTTAACCAAGTAAAGTGTTTACACGAAAGAGGAATTATCTAATTCGGAATTAAAAATGAAATAAACCAGCCACTTAATTCGGAATTAACTTTAATTCGGAATTAACTTTAATTCGGAATTAAATTATCATTAGGAATGATGTGTTTACAAGGTCAGGTTAAAGAGGAATCAACTTTTATTCTGCTTCAAAGAGGAATTAAAGCTCCCATGTAAACGTGGTCACTGTGGACATTTTTGATATCAAACATGAAATTAAAAAAACATTTTGAAATATATTTATTTGATAATTCTGTGTTTTTGGTAAATTGCGAAAATCGTCCCCAGGGTATATCACTAAAATGCGCTCAGAAACATCCCTGCTACCAATTCCAGACACCACACCTCACTTCTTATACTGTAAATCACATTTTAGAAAATACAGTTGTGTTTGGTTCTACCATGGGGAGGGGTATCCATTTTTTTTCTGATGCTGGCCACAGAATATTACGCTTGTGATTTGGATGGCTATTATGGTGCTTATTGGATTCTGATGTCCAAACTAATTTGAGTTCATGAATAGAAGTTTGAGCATGAGTTACATTAGCTCGTTGACTTGTTTCTTCCCATGAGTTAAACAGACACATACTGACACCTCCTGAATGATGTCATTCATAGATCCGCCTCTACAGTACCATGACACAACCGACAACCAGCAGTTCGAGAACCACCCATTAACTCATTCAGGGCTCACTAGGCAGAAGTCCCCAGATTTCAGTAACTTATACAACTCTGCTCAGCGTACAGTGGAAGTCAACGGGCTTCAATTTACGGTCAAGACGGAGAAAGATGACGACCAACTGTCAGTCGTAGAAGAAAAGTGTCATCACAACGTGGGAAAGCAGAATCAACATGCAGCTGACTTTTCCTTCAATGAAAGAGAAAATCAGCTGTGGTCCACCATCATTGAAGTGAATGACATTGAAGCTGGTTTTCCTGACTTTAACAGCGTAGTCGAGGAGTATTCCAACACGTTTTCAAGTCATCCGGATGCAAACAGAGAATCTAACGCTGGGTATAAGCAGTCTAATGTTCCGCACTTGCCATCGTCGCGGCCTTGCAACGTTTACAGCAGTGAGTATGACAAAGAAGTTGCCCAGTCGTCCAGTTTTCAGCCCAAGCCACAGGTTGGTCTGTCCCACCAGGACAAGCTGAAGGAGCAAATGTACTTGCAGAGAAACTCGCTGCATTTAGCTCAAATGAGACAATCAGGTGACTGCTGTGAAAGGCAGAGTAGTGCTGCAGACGTAGCAACCGCTACTCATCCACAGACGAACCTTCACCACCAAAACTCACTGAAACATCAGCCCGGGATGGCCAGAGGTCCCTTCATTTGCTCGCACTGTGGTAAGACTTTCAGCCGCGTGCACCAGCTGAAGCTGCACCAGAAATGTCACAAAAGAAAGCGAACATTCTGGTGCACGGTGTGCGGGAAGAGCTTCCAGTGCTCGTCCCACCTCAGCATCCACCACCGCACGCACACCGGGGAGAAGCCGTTCGGCTGCGGACAGTGCGGGAAGAGGTTCACGCAGCAGAGCAGCCTGAGGGTCCACCAGCGTACGCACAGCGGGGAAAGACCCTACAGCTGTGCACAGTGCGGTAAAACCTTCATCCTCATGCACCATTTAAAACGGCACCATATCATTCACTCATAGAGCTCAGCTACAGACAACGATGAATGGAGACAAATGTCCCACTGAAACCAAATGTAATGCCAGTAAACCAAACTGTTCTTAAAGAGTAACTAAACCCCAAAACCCCCTTTTTTTTCTGCTGAATACAAATATATTTGGGTATGAAGTAGTGCTGTTGGTTGATCCTGGTCCAACTCAACATTTTAGCCAATATATTTCAATTTTAGCCTATTTAGTTGTAAAATATCAGAGTGACTGCCCTCTATGGGTAGAAACCTGGCTATTACAAGTGACTATTGGCTGAGAACAAGATCATGTGATGTTTTTAGCCCCGCCCCCTTTTATATAAACTAGCACCTGTGGGCTCCACAATCTGTGGTAAGTAGGTTGGATTGAGAGGAGTGAATAGAGAGGTATATTGAGTAATGAGTAGCTAGTTAGCATAGCATATATTGTTCTTTGGAGATTTTACAGTATAGACTGGGCGTGTCTTAACTGCTCCAGGAGCCCCACCCATAATCAAGGAATTTTTTGAATTTCCCTCCCAGTAGCAGGTCAGGAGAAAGCAGGGGTTTAGTTACTCTTTAAATAGGATATTTACTCACTATTAACCCTCCTATTATCCTTGGGGTCAATTTGACCCCATTCAATTGTTGTCATTCATAAAATAATAGTTGACATTTTTTTTTCTGCCTAATATTTCATAAATGTTCCTAATTTGATGGGTTCAATAGATTAAACATACAATTATGGTGATGATATTTTTTCAATGTGCCGAATGCAAACAGGTAAATATAATTTTGGCTCTTACCTGACCCATAGACGTATAGATGAGCCCTTGTAATGTTCCGCGATGCACGTGCAGGAAAATAAGAGGCGTGGCTTCTGGTAGATTGCAGAGGAAGTGAAGCTGGTTTAGGGCGGGAGATGGAGACGCCCTCTCAGAAACTCCTCATATCAGCTTTAATGTTGTCAGTAAATTTGATGATTTGGGTGAAAACTATTCAAGATAAATGAATTGTAATTGAAAAGTTTGGTCTGATGGTGGCGCTAGAGAATAGGTCAATGTATCATTATCAAGGTCTTATTTACTGTATGTATTCAACAAATATACAAAGTGCCTGGCACAAAAACTTTAAAGTTTCTGAAAATTATTTTCTGGAGGTAAATATCCATGGGGTCAAATTGACCCCAAGGGTAAAATGTGTCAATTTTAATATTTGAGGATAATAGGAGGGTTAATATACGTTTTTAGACACTGTTGCAGTTTCACCGTTTCACATCCGTCTGACTACATCACATACATTGACCACTGTTCACTGACAGAGTTATACTCCACAACTGATGCAGTTTTGTCTCTTTTGTTTGATCATACTGTCAAATAATCAAGTATTTCCATTAAGGCTGGGCGACATGGACCAAAATTCACATCTCAATATTTTTTTCTTAAAATTGTAATACAGTATACGATATAAATCTCGATAAAGTCTTTCCAGGAAGACAATTCTGGGTTAAATTTGTGTTAAAAAATGACAACGAAGCACATTTATTAACAAACGTCTGCACAATAAGTCCCACTTTAGGCCTTTTTCTCCTATAAGGGACAGCATGTGTGAGTGAGTTCTGTAGTGTGGCTTATTTAGAGGAAGGGCTGCATTAGGACACACTCAATAATCCCTCATAAACCAAGTATTTTAATCCAAAACTAAGGTATGAAATAAAAATACAGGCATTATTGTAATTTTCTATATCGCCAAACATATAAATCTCGATATATTGCTCAGGCCTAATTTCCATTTTCTGACTTCATGGCTCACCATTAAAACAGGAAGTGTAGCCTTATAGTTTTACTGGAGTGGCCTGCTGGTAAATTACTCTACCAGTCTGTGTTGTTTGAAGATGCTGTTCATAGATAAACAACTGCAGATGTGATCATAAAGCGATAATTATGTTTAAAGGGTAATGGATTATCAGTTTGTTTACTATGCAGAATCTACTTTATGTATTTATAGAAAATGGGAAACTAAATGATGCTTTTGTGCATTGAGTCCTACCTTGTAACCAGCAGTGGTAATTTATGGTCTGATGGCTGAATCCAGCCCCTTAGTGTTGTTTTTTTTTTATTTATTTTTTTCATTTTCTTGTATTTCTTTAATTTACATTATTCCAATTCAATTCATGTTCAAATTTGATGTGCACTTTCTGTGATTCCTTGGTGTTCCCAGCAGATGGCGGTGTAGTGGCAACAGCCTATGGGACATGACATGACTTCTGATGCACATTGGTAATACTGTATTTATGTAGTATCTTTTTAAAAACACAATAATGGTGATTAGTAAAATGATACATGCAAGCACTGAGCCTTATCTACATGTCAACTAAACATAAAAAAAAAGCAATTAAAGCCTATTTATTTATTTATTCCTCAGTCCTAAGGTAAAATACAAGTTGGCACATGTGAATGAGCTGACGTATGTTTGACTTTTTGTGCTTATTACTCCTCATTATTACGAATTTAATCTGCTGATATATGCACTTAAAGTCATGCCAAATGCTTACAAATACACACTTCAATTCACAGACAAACTCGGTGTGGTTTGCAAACATAAAACATCATTTAAAAAACGAATGCGTTACGCTTGCAAATAAGAAACGTACCCATCAAACAAATCAAGCCTGTTTTACACAACGGAACATGTCTTTAATTACAAAAAACATATTCTAGTAGAAGGTAAAATTATGTTTATGTACAAACCAAATATCCTTGAGGTACAAAACAGGATATTTGTGTGTAAATCTGCATGGTGCAAAATTAGTGTCATGTGACAGTGGAAAGGCAAAGCAATATGTATAGTGCATTTCATAACTACATAGGGAGATTCATGCCTTGTTTATGAAAGGCTTCATTCAGATACTAAAAGTGTATGCTATCATTTTCTCTATTTATGTACCACATCGGAAGCACAAAGTGCACACTCTACCTTAAATGTAAGTGCGGGTGTTGCACTATTTTACGCAACAATTGATTTCAGAGAACGTGTTTCTCCTCATTATGCTGTGTAATAAACAAAGTTGTAAAGAAAAACCACTGTGAGTGTGTTTATTGTTGTAATCGTTTGAATCCCAACCCTCTGATGTACCACAGTACAGGAACCCAAGAGGTGAAAAGTTAACTTAATTATCTTTAAGGTCCTTGTGTTGCATGGCTGAATCATTTCCCATGGGAAAAAGTGAAATCAAAGTACAAAGAGAAATCCTCTTTCACTTTGCCAACAACAGTAAGTGGATTCATTCAAGTGTAGCGCTCAGGCTGGAGAGAACTAGAAGACATGTTTTTAACGGCTTGTTTTTTAGTCAGGCAGCGATGATGAGTCCTGTCCTGTTTGTGTCCTGTGAGAAATATGTTTGATCTTTACTGTACTTCAGGGGCATCTGCAGCAACTTAATATCCTTACTTTCCTCAATTAATTTACCAACATCCGTGTCACGATAGGTCTGGATATTATTGATACATTACTCACTCACAGATTGGACATTTCTATGATTTTCTGCTTTGACATGTACTGATCGTGTAAGTTTAGATTGTTAAATTGTAAAAAGGAGGATTTGATTTTTCATGGAAATGATAAACTAATAAAGGCTTTGGTCAATGATTTAATTAATGATGAGTTACTTATTAGTTGAGACGGAAAAGTGCGTTGTTAGATCATGCTACTTTATGAATCCATAAGGTGACATGATCTACTTGCTTAGAAATGCAAAGAGACTAAATGTTTGCTTTACTTCTTGTTCTTTTCTATTTGCTTTTTAATTTTATTAGCTGTTATTTGCACAGCCCTCCTCTTTGTCTCAGCAACTACAGTTTACTGTCTTATTTCTGTAGAAAAGTTTTTTTCCTCAATACAAAATTCCAAAATGTACCTAATTTGAATATAAAAATAAAAAGGATATATATATATATTCAGTGTTAAATACATTGCGCTGACTTTGTCTCATACCAGGATGGCTGCCTCCATCTGCATTAAAAAAAGGCAAATTCTCATGACCTTGTATGGTTGTAACTGTGTTGCCTGAGTGAGCATCATGGAAAAGTTTGTCCTTTTTTTTTTTTTTTTTTTGGTGGTTAAGAGGATGAAGAGGACGGATGGATGTGATTTGGATTGAAAGGTGGGAACAGGCGCTGTGAAAAGTTCTGAAGCCATGAGAAAAACGCAGTGATGAAGGTGAACTGTGTGTGTGTTTAATGTTGTGTATGGTTTGATTCTCAGGAAGACAGCTGTGGAAAGGGCTCCAGCTTATCTTGTGTTGTCAAAACTTTTTACCCTGGGAAAGTACACATTTACCACGCAGTGTTGCATAAGTTTTGTTTTTTTTTTTAAAAAGGGTTATCAACACAACATTTGGAATACAGTACTTTATGAGCTAATTATTAAAAATATCCAGTGTTTAAACCTCTAATAACAACTTTACAGTATACATACAAAAAAAAAAAACAGAAGTTTCAGGAAATGACACTTGCAATTCTGCTGGCCTGTAAGCTCCACCCCCTCTTCAACCAGATGTAGTTACATTATCTTCCTTGACTTTTTAGGGAGAATATATATATATAATTATATATATTTCCCATGATCAAAATAATAGCAAATGAAAGTTTGCAGACGATGTGTGAGAGTTAAGAAACAGTTTGTAAAAAAAACTAAGAAAAGCTGTGCCCTTATGGGTTCAAATCCCAGTTGTTAATCTGAGAAAGTATCACCAGACTGCAAAGAACCCAAAAAACCACTCATAGCACACGAAAACTTTTATTTTCAAGTTATTTATTGTAACTTATTTCATGTAAAAAAGTTAAACTTTTTGATCCAATATACACATATCTGTAACAGTCCCATGTTAATTATCATCCCTTTTTTTTTTTTGCAGCATTACACAATTTATTAATAAATATTCTATTTAAATCCATTTTGAATGAATATTAATATTTGACACCACTGCTGTTTGACAGTGAATGGTTATCGTTCAATCATGTTCCACTTTCACACTGGGTATGATTTGATGAAGCTGGTCAATAAATACTTGAGTAAACATTAGAAATAAATAGCACATGCCGTTAAATTGCAGGACTTGACAATAAGGCTGCACGACCCTCGCTACAACATCTTCTTTAAATGTGAATTTTGTTTGAGTTTTTTCTTTCTCATGCAAGGTTCTCTTTTTAAAAATAAATGCTGAGGGATTTATGTTATCAATCCCACAGGGGGTTTAACTTTATCTGTTAAAGCTTTGCAGTTGCACTTTATTCCCAATATGGAAATTTGTTTTCACTCTTTCAATTAAAAGAAAATACTTGCATTAATTAAATCCAGTCTATGGATTTTGGCGTCTAATAGACTTTTCAAAGTCGAAAAATCAGGATTTTGTTTTCAGCTAAAACCATGCAGCCTTACTTGACGACATGCCACAGCAGACCTCAGTGTTAAAAAAACCCAAATGTCTTAAATAAACTCACCACCATGATAAATTAGAACAGGGACAAAAAAGGAGTGCTTTAAAAAGGTGTCAGTTTTCAAGGATCACAAGACTGGGTTAAGGTTAAAAGTCCATTATTGTCTTTAGTTCAAGTAGGTGCTCCTGCTTAACAGTAAGTCACACATTCTAGCATTCTTGTTTAGTTTAGCAGTGATACCTCAGGAGTGTATTTAACAGGAGTTGCTGTTGGGCTCTAGCCGAGCCACCATGGAAGAAATCATCTTCTCCAGCTGCTGGGCCCTCAGCCTGCCCGTCTCAAGGACTTCTTCGTGGTTGGCCTTCTCCTGGCTGTCGTAGTCCATCACCGAGCGGTTGCTGATCAGAGACAGAGCGAAGCATCGCATCCCGGCGTGACGCGCGGTGATCACCTCGTGGACAGTGCTCATGCCTGCAGGGGAAGGCAGTAAAGTTATCTGTATTTGCTCAATAAAAACATCATCCTGTGTTTGGATGTTTCACACAATGACTTTACTGTTCATTATATAAATGTGTCACTCCTGTAACAGCTGTGCTGTGGCTCTATCTAATCTGTCCATCTTCACTGACAGTGACAGAGTGTTTATTTTTCCAACACTAAAATTCTCTACCAGGATTTCCATCCAGCTGCTTTGGCGTCACCAGTTAGCTGTAGCACTGTAACAGGGGTGGAACTTTATCATGGAAAATTACTTTCAAACTCATAAGGACACATCAAAGCGATCAGTAGATGCCTCTGAGGAAGACTGACAGTTGGCACTCGAAACATGTCAGGAGATTAACTCGCTCACTGCCATTGGCGTAAATATACGTCATTTCGAATCCAAAAGCTCACTGTCAATGACGTATATACGTAGACCCCTTAATGGCCCACGTCACTTGTGATGTCACAACTCTAGCTGGAAGCAAAAACAGGAAACACCGCTGGCTAAAGACTGGAGACTAGTAATGTGTCGTCTTGTTGTGTGTTTGGGTGCCGGAATAAGAGGAATAACGTTAGTGGACGTAAATTAAAGTTTTATAGGATTCCAGGGGACACTCGTGCTCAGAAAAAAATTTATACAATTGTGGTTGACAAACAATCAAATGGTCTATAGGTCAATTGCGTTTTTCAACGGGGGTTGCTAGGAGACACTGTGACAGAGTTCTCTCATGAATATCAGCCTTGTACTATGATGTAGTGACCAACTGGTGCCATGTCGGTGGCGATTAGCAGTGCACCTATTGATGAGTGATTAGCAGTGATTGGTAGAGGTCAGAGGAAGAGGAAAAAAGTTGTTTAGGGAGAAAATGGCACAACGAGAGAAGACGGTGAAGCTCACAGCAGAGCACACTTGAGCAGAACATGTGTGGACCTAAGTCGACTATTGAGAGTGTCGCGATCATGAGAAAAAACAAGCCAAACGGGTTGACTCGGCATGTCAATAATAATTTTGCCATCAAAAGCCCGGTCTCAGTGTTGTTTTTGTTGTTTTATAGAAGGAAACCAATGTTGAGGTGTCACTAAAGCAAAAAAAAAAAAAAAAATCACTAATAGGTTTTTTCAGAAAAGGTCAGCTTTGTGTCACAAACTAGCGTTTTGTGTAAAACTTACCTAATCAACTGCTGATTACGGATGAACGAAACAAGCTAGAAACAAAAAATGTTTCTGCTGAAAGTAGAAAGTCTATTCTTTCAGAATCTGGTTTCAGATTTTAGATCGTCATAGTAAAAAATATTCTGTGGGCCTTTAAAAATCAGTCAAAATGCTCTAAAATGACTGGCAGTGAGGGGGGGTTTCTATGGAATAAGAACAGTATCATAATGAATGAACTCTTGCAGGGTTTTTCACAAATGCACACACTCTGGTTCACAAATATATATTTTATGCAAACTTGTGATATAAATTCTGCAATGCACACGCTCTACTTTACAAATATTATTTTGAGGCACATGTAATATAAATCCACGGATAATGCGATTTGCTGAATGTGCATTTACGAGCTGATTCTGTGCTGTGAAACCTCTGTGCTTTTGTGAGAGAAATGTGTGTGGTGAATTTTGAGACTGCCCTGACGTCGCGGGTCAACGAACGTCACCATTGGCTGATAAAACTGATTGACAGATTCATCAGCCAATGACGCGCTAGACTGTAATGGCGGACAGAAGAGACAGCAGTCAGAGACTTTGCATTGATTGAAACTAAGAGTTGTAGTATAATCAAGAAGAGTTCATCTATGTGTGTCGTCTCTTCTGTCCACCATTGTAGTCTAGCGCGTCCTGTTCTTGTTTGAACACTGCGCATGTAGCTCTGCAAATTGTTTAAAAGTGTGGAGAAAATGTAAGGAGGAGGATATATATTTGAAGTGCATGTGGGACGCCAAGCGGAGAGCACACCCGCGCAGTGCATACATGATTCCACATCAAAGAGGAGGACCTCATCAGAATCAGCATGGAGGGACCAGAACTGATGGACTATGATGCCAGGCCAGATGTTCAGCTGTGGTTCTCTCAGGGCAGGGGTCTGCAACCTGCAGCTCAGGAGCCTAATGTGGCCCTTTGACTCTTATGCAATGGCTCCCAATAGCTTTAAAAAAAAACTATTGAAATAAATAGTATTTTTTTTTACAGAGGCTATTAATAATTAATGACAAATAAAATCAAGATATAACAATTTGTGAACCTAAAAATGAATCACAATGACTCAGCACCTTCCTACTTCACCTCCTGCAACATCTACAGACCATCAACTTTCCTGCACCTGTGACCAACGTTAAGTTTTAAATCCCTGGTAAGATAATTAAACATAAACACTATTCTAGAAGAAAAGAGAGATTTTAATTGTGTGGGAACAGATTCATTTAATCACCATTGTGCAGGTTAAATATGTATGTTTTATGTGTGGCAAGAAATAAGCAATTAGCATGGGTTGACCACATGATCATGTGTTCTCAAATCAAGTTACTTTTTGTAGCCTTTCAAATACATTAACTAAAAAAAAAAAAATCATCTTTATATAACATGTTCATGTAAATGCATAAGAATTTGAAGATGTAAGATACTGTTTTATTTATTGATGTCAATTTATTTTATTTTAAACTGTTTTTAAGCTTACATTTACATGATCACTATAAATCAAATTAAATCAAACATTATTCTATATAATTTAAACTGTATAAAATTTAATACACTATTGTCTTCATTGAGAAGGTATTTATGGCTCCAGCAGGACTAGGTGATGCAGGTGAGATGAGGTTAAATGGTTCCTTGTCGAGTAAAGGTTGCAGACCCCTGAGCAGGGGAAGAGAGTCAGGAGACCCCACTGTAAGAGCTGGACCCTCTGAATTTAATTCCATTGGGTGAAACAATGCAGGTGCTAAGTTATGCTATGGTTAAGGTAAAATTGTTCTGCTTTGCTGTTATTTAAAATGTTTTTGTTACATCTTTTATAATTATATAAAAGAAATTCTCTGTTACTTCAGCCACTGCTTGAAAACTTAATATTGACACTAAAACATTTTACAAATATATCTTGAGTTACTGTCAATCTTTACTTAACTACAGTACACCAGTTAAGTCAACTATTCATCAACAAGCATGGCTTAAAAAAAAAAAAAAAAAGGTGCGACCAAATTCTGTGCTGGTGCGACCAACTGAGAAAGTTAGTCGCACGAGTGCCACCACTGGAAAAGTTAGTGCAGAGCCCTGTGGAGGCCACTGTGCTCTTAGGAACATTGAGTGCTGCAGAAATTACTTTGTAACCTTGACCAGATCTGTCACAATTCTGTCTCTGAGCTCCTTGGGCAGTTCCTTCAACCTCATGATTCCCATTTGCTCTGACATGCACTGTGAGCTGTAAGGTCTTATATAGACAGGTGTGTGTCTTTCCTAATCAAGTCCAATCAGTTTAATTAAACACAGCTGGACTCCAATGAAGGAGAAGAACCATCTCAAGGAGGATCAGAAGAAATAGACAGCATGTGAGTTAAATCTGAGTGTCACAGCAATACTTATGACCGTGTGATAGTTCAGTTTTTCTTTTTTAATAAATTTGCATTCATTTATACATTTCTGTTTTTTTCTAGGTGTACATTAATGAGAAATAAAATGAAGAGAATAAATAGAATATAAATTAGAAGACTAGATTAAAAGAAAAATAACCTAATAATAATTTTAAAATGTCAGCTGCTGATGCTGATGATCAAAATTTTAGATACAGGCCAATATTAACTCAATCTAATTTTTTTATTGCTAATATCAGACCGATTTCCGATATCAATATCAGTTCGGGACATTCCGAATTATAACTAATACCAAAAAGCACTGATTATCTATTTATCTCTACCTGCCAGTGGTAGAGATAAATTAGGCTGAAAATTGAGCATTTTGGCCTCAAACTTGATGTGATGAAGGCAGAAAATATGGGTTTGTAAAAGCCACAGTAATATAGCTTCTAAGCTAATGCTCTACCTGGAACAATGGGAAGGAGAAAAATACACATTGCATTATAACACGGATGACAGTGAAGATAACTGTCGTGTGTGTGTTATTGCTGTTTGCGTACACTGTAAGGGAGCGAGATTTAGGATGTATGAGCTCACCAACAGCATCAGCGCCTAAGCTGTGCAACATGCGACACTCAGCTATGGTTTCAAACGAGGGGCCTCCGAGGACGCAGTACACCCCCTCCTTCACAAAGTCGCAGTAGCCCAACTCTGCAGCAACATCATGTGCCAGCTGTCGAAGTTCACGGTCATAGGCGTCCGACATGCATGGGAAACGAATGCCAAATCTGAGGAGAGACGGAAATCAGATAAGTGTGTGTGTGTCCCTGTGGAAGATACCAGAAGTCATTCATGCTAGGGCTTTGAGCTTAAAATTAAATCCATGTTTTAGCGTTGTTGTCTCCAGGCAAACAGCTTGATGTCCTTACAAATACAACATGGATTTCTGCACATACGGTCAAAAATGACATGTTTCTTTGCAGAGGTTAAGGGTCATCATTTGTCGTGCAACATCTTTTTTTCTGCTGCTTCGTAGAACAAAAGCGTGATTGTTAACTCTGACATGAAAAAAACTCATTGTTTATGTTCAGCTGAAGAGGAGAAAAAAATGCACGGCACAACAAAGGAAAAAGCCAGAACAGCTGAATCACCCTGGTAACGTATGGATGATGAAGGATTCTCAGTGGTGCATTCCATGGTATTGTCCATTCTCTTCAATGGACAATACTTCCTCTGGAATTTGGCAATTTTGTATACTTTAGAAAATGTGTTCACGTGAATTGTCATCAAAATCTTACGAGTGAGTTATATTTCTACACAATGAAAAATATTAAAGTCATAAGTTTAAAATAGCCATGACCTCTGATGATCAAATGTAAACTGGTTTGTCAGTGTCCTTCCCTGTCTCTCCCTCACCTACCACCTGTTGGGGAGAAATTATTAGCTTAATAATATAATTACTTATATTATTTTAATCCTTAAGCCTTGGGTGTAACTTTTCATTGTGTGATTCCTCATGTCTTCAACTTTAACTTGTCTTCACTCCAGGTCAGAACGCACACACCCCGTTTCGGAGGTGTGTGCGAATTATGTGTTTGTGTGTGTGAATGAATGTGTATGGGGTGTGCTATGTGAGTGTGTGTGTCTGTCCTTGTGGTTGTTTGGGAACAAGGCGTTCTGACCTGGAGTGAAGACAAGTTAAAGTTGAAGACATGAGGAATCACACAATGAAAAGTTACACCCAAGGCTTAAGGATTAAAATAATATAAGTAATTATATTATTAAGCTAATAATTTCTCCCCAACACACCACATACCTTTCATCATTAGGTCCAACCAGAGGATTGGTTCCAGCAAACCCAGGCATGTTGATGTGGTCCTTAATGATCATAACGTCTCCCACTTTGTAGTCATGGTTGAGGCCTCCAGCTGCGTTGGTCAGGAGCATTGTCTTTATGCCCATCAGTTTGAAGACACGCATGGGCATCGTGACCTGAAAGGAAGCGTTTAGTTAAAACAGAAGGACGATGTTGTGTTTTGTCAAATAACTTTTTCTTCATGTACTCAAATTTAAACTTGTTTATCAGTCAATCAGCAAGCCCAGAATGTCTTGAAATGCTGAGTTCAAGTCCAGTTTTTTTGTAAACTAGATAAAGTTTATATAGATAACTGCAAATGGATGAATCACAATGTATCTTTATTATTGAGTGTTTTTCTCGGCATCCGTAACAGGCCAGATCTCTCTTTAAAAATCTACCTCCATCATTATTACTGCCACCAAGGAGGTCATATTTTCACCATTTTTTTTTTCCCTGTTAAAAGGATTTAGTCAAAACTACTCAATGGATGTTTGACAACATTTGACAAAAGTTAGACCTTACACCATGGAAGATTCCATTACATTTTGGAGGGGGTCCAGATCATTATAATGATACTGGATGAAGTTTCAAAAATCCAAAAATATCTCTCATCATTGGTCAAATTTCTCAGTTCGTGACTGGCTGATCTTTATGAAATTTAACTCAGTCATGTTGGGTCGGCTTCTCAAACTACCTCACCGAGTTTCATCCAAGTTGGATCCAGATTGCCCATTTCATTGCGAATATAATAATGGGGGTGTCCATACATTTGGACCTACTGTATCATTATTAATAGGGATAGAAAGAAAAATAGAAGCCTTGTGTGTATATGATCATGGTACCATAACCATGAAAACTCCCTAGTTCAAAGGTGATTAGGTGAGGTCATGTGGTAAATTCAACATCTCTGCTAACTCCTAATCTCAGTTTGTCCATGTACCATATAAACCCAAGTCTACATAATTATAATCTTTTAAAGAACATTTCAGGCAGCACTGGTGAGTTAGTATTTAAATCCAGACACATTATAAAGCGATGCAACTCTTGTGATTTAACATAACTTAGTAGTGCCAACATTAACCTGTCTCCATTGACTGCATGTGCCTCTTGGTGACTGTTTAATGTTTTATCTTATTAACTTATCTTTTAATATCTGATGATTGTCTCTTATCAAATACTGTTATTGTTGTTGTTTTTTTAATAATATGTAAATGGGAGTGTGTTATTATGTAACTACATTTTTCATTATATATTTTATTGTATATTTCCTGTAACTTGTATTCTTTTAAGGTGAAGTTTGAACACTAAAAATAGCCTTCTGGCCAAATCTGGTACATTTTATATATGCGTATTAATGTAAACTCAGTGTCCCTGTTAAATAAACCAATACATACAAAATAAAGTGAGAAAGTGAATATTTTCCAAACTGCCTTTCCTTGCAGGGTTGATTGTTTGAGTCTCTATTGAAATAATGTGGTCGTATCAGGCTTTGATAACAAACATCAGGTCTTTGGGTCAATCCAGACTCACCTTCTGGACAGGGTAACCTTCATACAGGTGGAACCTGCCTTGCATGCACACACAGGGCTTCCCTTTTAAGGTGCCAAACACCAATTGTCCAGCATGACCATGCACTGCAAAACACACACATGCCAACACATTAACCACACCAGGTTATGGGATTAGTTTAGCATTATTTAGTATTTTAGTATCTATTGATTGAAAGCATTGCAGGCAGAAGATGGATACCTGTGCTACGGGGAAAGTTGGGAATCTCGGTGTATTTGAAGACCTGTGGATCCTTCAGCATCTCAGCCAGACCCCCCAGACCTGAACCACAGACGATTCCCACAGTCGGTCGCACGTCAGTGCTGGACAGCAACCAATCAGCTGCTATTTGGCACTCTTCATAACTTTCACTGAAAAAGGTGACGATAAACAAAGTCTGTCACAAAATGCACTTTTACCTCTTCAACATTGATACATTTTTGGGGGGGGGGGGTATTTTACTTTGGTAGTCTTCAGAAGAAAAAAAAACCCCAGAACTCAACAAGTAAGTAAGTAAGTAACATTTATTTGTATAGCAACTTTCACAGACAAAAAAAGCCACAAAGTGCTTCACAGCACAGCTTAAAATCAAAAAAGTACACCAAATACTAGGTGTGGGAACCTCTGGGTACCTTACAATACGATACACAATACAAAGCTCTCGATAACGATTGTCACACGATATGACAATACTGCAATTATCGATATATTGGTCAGAAATCAATCTATGATAATCTATGACATAACAAGAAAAGAAAAAAAGATTAAGTGAAAAAATACAATTTTTATTTTATATCTCTGAAAGACAATAAATTGAAAAAGTGTCCTATGAACAGTGACACTATTTTAGTGCAACATATTTGTAAATAAGTGTCAACATACCAATGTAAATGAATAAGTATCTCCAATGGTGCTTTCTGTAAACAAAAAATAGGGTCTTTCTTACCAGTGACACCATTATAATGTCACTGGTAAGAAATAAAAAAAATAATAAAAAAAATTTCAATCGATAATTAGGGCGAGCATATCGATAATCGATCGTGCGAAAAAATGGAGTACACAGAGTCAATAGAACACAGAGAGAGTAGAAGATGGTTCCAAAGCCTGGGAGCAACAGTCTGGAAAGATCTATCTCCTCTGGTCTGGAAACCAGTGCGAGGAACCATCAGCAGACTCTCAACACTCAGTTGTCTAAGTCAGTGGTTCCCAACTAGGGGTACGTGTACACCTAGGGGTACTTGAACACATTGCAGGGGGAACTTGGAAACATTGACGAATCTATTTCCAACATGCTGAGTCATTTTTAAGCCTATTTCAGACACTGTACATGCTCATCCAACATCTTTTCCACCCGTTGACAATAAACGGCATTAATGGAATAAACACTATTGTGGCCTTAATATCCTACTAAATTGTCACTTACATGTTATTCACATTACTAAAAATTTAGGTAAATATATTCTCTGATACTGTATAAAATAATTGTAATGAAAACGAAACAGTACAGGTTGACATGTTCAAGCTCTAGGAGATTTCAGAGGCCAACATGTTGCAACATGTAAAAAAAACAAGAAAGGTTACTAAAACGGAGGCTCTCGTAATCTGAGGCGAGGCTCAGACATTTTAATATGTTTATTGAGTAAGTATTCATATATTCTATACCATTATATACATATTATATATTATTAGGACTGCTCGATTATAGAAAAAAATAATCATCACGATTGATTTAAAAAGCTTTTAAAACGTGTTTATGTTGCTGCTTTGTTTTATTTCATCCTTTACGCAGTTCTATAATTTATTTAACCCCTGCTATTGTTTTACTCATCATTTTCAATGTAATGCTGGCATATTGGATTTTGAAATGTAGTTTTCCTCTTCAGTGATATTTCCCTTCTCTCTCTGAAAATCATTTGTGCAACCCTTTTGGAAGTGAACCTTTGCTTGCTCTATAAATCATTTGTACAGTTTTGAGTTTTAAATCTAGTGTATTTAGGAATAATCCATGTGTGTGTTCCCTGTATCCTGGGACGGTAACAGTGAGTTCAAACTCATCTGAGGATATTTAGAGTGAGGATTGTATGACATTTTGTACAGGTTGTCCATTTATCAATCCCATTGCTGCTACTGTGCATCCATTAAAGGTCAGTAAATTAATTCAAGAAATTGGAATAGACTTCCAAACAAGTCAGACAGAAACATTAATGTGCACACACTCAACTAAAACAAAGGCCTTTACTGGTTTTGCTAATATTTACATGAATACACATTGAAACCAGCCCTCTAGTTCAATGGTGTCTGGAGTTAACGTGGTGTTATTGTGCAAACAATTACTAAAGTCTGCCAGAAATTGCCAAATAAAGTGAATATATGCTTTGTGCTCATGTTTCTGTAATGATTGTATGTTCTGTCAATGACCGCCCCTTCAAACTGGCTTTCACGTCATATTTATCATGTACCTTTAATGACACGGTTCATGAAATCCTCGATAATGTTCAAGTTTCACAGTATATTGCTCATTATTTATTTATCATTATAATTTTATTTCAATGTTAACCATATTTAATTGTTTATTTTCACTTAAACATTGTGACAAATGTGTTTAAGTATCACAGATAGTTTTTTTTTTTGTGTAAAGATGGTGTAGATTTGGTGTTCATAACACACATAACTGTTGAATTGTATCAGAATCAAAATAAATTCATTTATCCCAATGGGAAATTACTTATATCAAAGAAGCTCCAGAAATATTACACATTAAAAGAATAAACACTAAACAAAGAAATAGAAACGAAAAACGAAAACGCACATAATTACGTAAAATACTGTTAGTTAAATAAGGATTAAATACAAGTGAAAATATTACAGTAGAAAAAAAATCAAAAATAATACAAATATAAAGTAAACTATATGTCTATATTTACATATTGTCTACTTTTTGCCCTCAAACAAATGATTATTCCCCCTGCAGATTGCGTGTGTTAAGTTTCCTTCAGTTACAGTGAATGTGGTTATAATATTATGGCTCCCTGGGATGATGACGTCACACCAGGGTTTTTCCGCTTACGGAAGATGCGCGTGAGGTCCGGGACAGCTTCCTTTTTCAGCCTGATTTATTATATTTTCTTCACCTGACCATCCCTAATAACTCTATATATAACGTGTGAGCTAAATACGGTTTGGGAAATCCATATTTTAAAGTCAAAACTAGTTACACTTGCCATAAAATAAGCTATGGTTGTGTGAAGGAGATCATTATTCTTCAATTCCTTATAACTTTATTATTACACGAGGTAATAATGTGTAGATTAATGTTCAACTCACCTCGAAGCGTGCTTGGCAGCAGAAAACATGGTGGAACGTGGCGTGGTTTCAAGCAGTGAGTGGGTTTTTAATGAGGGTTTCCGAGCAGCAATGAGAGGTTTCTATCCTGACGAGCCTCGTAGCAGCCACACCACCTACGTCACAAGCAACGAAGCATCTGATTGGACCAAGCACCGGCGTTGCTCGACGAATTGGTCGTCCCAGCAACCAGTGATGCGTTCACGAACATCACGGGCTTTTTCTCTTGGAAAGTCACTAGCATTTCTAGATAGCTATATTCTTCAACAGATTTATTCTAAATATTAGATATACAAAATATGACCGAAATGAATAAAATCACGAGTTATTATACAGACTGTATTACATGTGTTGTTTATATCTCCCAAAGTTAAAAACTCAAGTCCAAAGCCTGACAGGACAAAAATAAATAAATAAATAAATAAATAAATAAATAAATAAACAATTCAAAACGAGACAGGACGGTGAATTTTCCTGACTTCGTGTAGTAAAAAGACAAATCTTAAAAATAATTTCTGTATTCATCCTACTCTGACTATCTTTTAATTTTCAAATTTACAACAGAACTCAAAGGCAGCACACTACACGTTGTGACCACATGGCAGTGATGCTCTTTATTTGTTGTCTGCAATCACGAGCTAGACATTGTTCTGGCAACAATAAAACAATAGAATCTGACAAAAGCCTGTTGTTTATGAACATTCAAAAAGAGGAACTTGATAACAATAGTTAAGAATGCAATTTTCTTAACTCAAGATAAGAATTCATGTCAGTCTTTAGAAAGATGACCCATTAAAACAATAATAAGGAAAGAACAACACGTTTTATAAATATTTAGCGTGTTTTCTAGTCACTTTGGCTATTTGTGCTGTTGAATAGTATGTCTTGAATAATTTTTTCTAATTTTTGTAATTTTGTGTGCTTTTGGGATCATTTTGCCTGTTTCTTTTGGGAGATGCACAACATTTGTCTATCTTTCTTATATATGAACCTCAATTTCACCAATTTCACACTATGCATTTATTTAAATGTTGCTATTCCTCCCACATCATATTCACACCTTTTTGTGATTTCCTGAAGATATTATATAGAAAATTGACAAATGTACCAATTAATTTAGTTAGATATTGATTTAGTTTTCATATTTTGTTCATACAAGACAATAAAAACATGTTACATAGTGTTATTCTGGGTGCTCTCTAAGATAGTGGCAACTTTCAAATTGTACTATGTTTTTTTGGTAAATATGCTATGGTGGCACCAGGAGAAAATCATGTTTTTTTTGGCATTTCGCTTAACCTTTTGCAATATTATCAATAATCAATTTTATGAGCAATTTTGAAAATGTCATCGTTAAAAGTTATCAAAACACACACACAACTAAACTATATAGTTCTAGAAGTATGTGGTGAATGATGATGTGGAAATAATAACATGAGAACAACAACAACAACAACAACAAACTTGAGGTTGGTGTAATGTAGCCTATACAGATGAAGTGTGTAAAAAGCTATCGTGTTATATTTGAAATAACAGAATGTTTTGTACATATTATGTATCTTAATTTGCAGCTCAGATCTAGTGTTTGTCCTTGAACCTGTTATCAGAACAACAGAATGTCTATTGTTCTGGTATCTTTTATGTAACAGCTGATTTGCATTCGCTTTGTGGTCTATAGAAATTCACCCTGAGGTGCAAGTTTACCATTACTGCTCACAATCTACAAAACAACTCTAAGAACTTTATCAAATCAAATCAGAGCAACGATTCATGGCCATCTAGATAAAACTTAAAGATTAAAAGAGCAAATCTAATTAATTTATTTAGAAAAAAAACAAAACAGTACCAGCAGTCTTTATATTTAAAAGTTTCAGCAAATTTCATTTTACACCTTCTCCTTCCATAAATGTAAAATAAATAAAAATATAATAAAAACAAAAGATAGCTTTTGGGTCATCTTTATATTTCCCTGTTTGTCTTAATGTGTCTTTAATCTCGTCAACTTCAAAAATAATTTCCCCCTCATAAATTTTATACAATCTTGGAATTGTCTTTTCTATGCCCGTTTAGAAATACCTATGGTGTTTTAACTGGTTTCATGTTGCTATCACAATAAAACATATTTGGCTCTTATTTTCTATTTTAATCCACTTGATCGTTTATTTAGACAAACACAAAGGGCTTTGAGGTAATATAGCTGGAGGGAGGGTGTTACTTTTCAGTCATCTAACCAGTTTCTTACTCGAGCAGTTCCTGTTTGAAAGAGGAAGGTAAGCAAGAAGTACATTGAATTACTATGAATAATGCGGTTTATTCAAACCACTAAGCAGAACACATTATAGGTCAGTGGTTCCCAACCGTTTTTTTTTTTTTTTTTTTTTTTTTTTTTGGGTGGTAACCCCATTTTGATATCACACATTTCTCGCGACCCCCCTGATAATTGTTTTTCTTCTAGAATTACTTTTTGATCATATTTGTTATACAGTGTTGCAAATACAGAGTAGCTGCAATTAGTGGAAAGAAGTGCCAGCCCATTTTCAGACTGCATTTTATCTGAACTAGAATTATAATTTAGAAAAGTGATTGTGATTGTGTGGTATTTTTTATAGGAGAAAGACTCATTTAGATTAAAAAAAATACATTAATTAAAAACTACACTTTTTAATCAGTATTTTTTTAAAAAGAAAATATGAATTATTACTCTTATTACTCTTATAGCTACTTGTCATTGTTAATGATTATTGGTATTTCAATCTTACAGGGTTTTTTTTTTTGTTTGTTTTTTTTTTAAAGAAACTTGTGTAAATGCTGCCACCTGCTGGTTATGCCTGAATTCACAAGTGGGACAGAAAGCATTGTGCCATGAAAAACTCATTTTAGTGAATTGATCTTCAACCATTAACCATTAACCATTATGTATATTATTATTGATGAATATTATTGGATGGTGCTGTTTTATTATTATTATTATTATTATTATTATTATTATTATTATTATTATTATTATTATTATTATTATTATTATTATTATACACTGTTTTTTTATTTAGATATTTATAATTAACTTTTTTCTAAAAAAAAAAACAGAATCATTACTCATTACTCATTTGTGAACCTCATGTCGTGTAAATTTTTCTGGTACATTGAGACTAGAACAGGAAGGAAGTGAAGCAGCACAAAGCAGGATGTAGATGTGCAAGAGTGTGAAGAGAAAGATAGAGAGAGAGAGAGATACAACCTTGTAGAGTGAATAAGAGAAACGAGTCCATGAACAGACAGCGCTCTTATTAGTTTCACTTTATTACAGCACAGACAATGTTTCTATTCAGGTAGACCTCCTCAATTTATCACACACACACACTGGGATGAGAGCACATTGTTTCAGTGTAGTATGTTCCTGCTGATGCTGTCTGCATCACTATAATGCATGTATGAATGAATGATGTAATCCGTCCGCGACACAGAGAGCGCCCGACACAGGCCTCATCAGCTGACTATAGATCAGTCCATCAGATTGTATACCTTTATCTTTCCTATATGATGTCATCATAAATGAAAGGATTGTATTTATCCATTTCAGTCAGGACCGCTTTAGTCAAAATAAATGACTTATTTACTATAAATGTGCATTACGATTTATATAGCGCCATTGAACGCTTTACATGGATATACATGCAACCGTATATTTGGCGGTATGGGTCAGTTCCCGGACCTCCTTTTCTTTTTTGCAAGCTTGCGTGGAAAGCCCTAGCTAAAGACTAAAGCAAGGAGAGCGGTTAGCAGAAACCCCCTTTAACAGATCAAGAACATATGTTAATGACAAAAAATCGACACCCAGTTAGTTGGATACATAATGACCTGGAGGAGTTGGGGCGGAGGTCGATTGCCAGATGCTTGCTGAGAAAGTAAAAGGAAGCTGTCGCAGTTTAAGTAGTGATTCCTGTATTCTTTGACCAATAGGGAGCCAATCTGGGCCTGTTGCTTGATTGAGGTGTGGCTGGCTTGACGTCCGCGGCCTGCCTGAACTAACGCTATGCTCAATTAATAATCTTTCTTTCCTAAATGTAGCTGTCAGATTCGCACACCAACCAAGACCTTCTAAGAATAGGTAGGTCATTTTCCAAGAGAACTGATTGGTCTGGAGGCTTGACTTTTGTACTAGCTCAGATCTCATCCACTTCATAACCTGGTCCCGACCAGGTTATGAAGTGGATAAGCCTGAGGTGGACGTTAGCCAGTTTCACTCCCTTTCTGTTTATGAACTGCACTCTTTGCCATGTAACCAGATTTCCAATCCAGACATCTATACAATTGATCCATTGGAGCAGCAAAAAAAATCATTGCATCTGACTTGGAAATCAGTTGATAAATTATCTTTTATGCAAAAAAAATAAAAAAATAAGAGTGCGGCATTGCAGCTGCTCCAGGTGCTTGATGATACTATAACCAAGCAGGGAAAGACCAGACTCAAACTCATGGGCACTCTTCTGTACATGTGACCAATGGGCCTCATCGACCCCTCTCCCTTTCAATTAAATAATGCTTTGTCACCCTCTCCTGGGGCAGGAAGAGGGGTTGCATTCACCTCACGAACCTTCCTTCTTTTAAGCAATTGAGTTCAACAGGACACTCAGTACGGATGCCTTTGGACACAGCCAACGCCGGCTATAGAACTTATGAATGGGGGCTCTGTGGTTTCCCCCGAAAAGAGTGTGCATGTGTGTGTGTGCAGGAGGTGGTTTGTTAGTGCTGTTTGTTGGCGTGTGTGCATGTGTCTCAATGCTTTTCTTTGAAATGTGCTTGTGGCCCCCCAAACATGTGCACTCGCTTGCATGTGTGAGTCGACGTGCACATTTTTGGATGCTGTGCACATCATTGGGATGCAAGGGAGTCATGCAACAACACGTGTAAATAAGCATGAGCTAAACAAGCTATTATTTAAAAATAAAAAAAAAGCCTCGCTTTCCTTATGTTACACTTAAACTATGTGAGTGATAGATTGGTCATCCATTACATATTAAAGGACAACAGGAGGGATGGAGGAGTGAGAGTGATAGAGAGAGGGTGCAAAAGGAAAAGTGAGAGGGGGGAGAGGGGCTTTTTATAAGGCAAAGTTCTGCTGCTTTGGGGAAGACTTTGCAGGCAGTGATAGCAGACATTGGAAGTGAAACCGGGCCCTGATGACTTAATGACTGTCTCCATGTTTCTTCCTCACTGCTGTTAATGCTCCTGTAGAATTAGTCCAATTTGTGATCCTGAACATGCGTATGACCTCAAAGCTGACATGTAGACGAAAGGCTGAAGGTTTGCTTTTCAAACTCGTCTCTGCGTGAATTAATCAGAGCGAACAGTCCACGTTGAAAAAGGTAAGCAGATGGATTTCTCTATAGTGAGCAGCTTGAAAACCTTAAGTGGATTAAATTGTCTTTAACTTTCATCAGTGCAAACTTATAATGCAGGTTCATTATCATTAAATTGAAGAATTTTATTTCAAAACAAATATTGTTATATTATACATACATTAAGTTCCCATGAGATAAATCATGCATTTGTGTTGTTACTTTTTAAACTTTTCATTTAAAATTTTCAGAAACAAAAACAGCAACAGAAGACAATTACAGAACAAATAGGAGTAAAAAAAAATAAACTTGTATTCTTTAACATACCATGCAATTAGTTAGAGGAATGTTAAATCAACAATTTCAATTTCAAATGTATGTGTTGATTTTTTTCCCATGCATATCTTGAAATTATCTTGAAATTACAATGGCTTACATTAGATTACTTAAAAAAAATTGAAAATATTATTATTATTTTTCTTGAAACATTTTAAATCCATCTTCTCTAGGGGTAAATTTTGAATGCACACAAGCGTATATAGTTAGCTGACTAAATATGTTAGGCAAATAAAGATAATCTTGTGAAAAACTATTGGAAAAATGTGTGTCTTAAGTTTTTTGCAGTAGTTGTGTTGACAAATTGACTTATATGCAGATGCGGTCTGCGTCAGTACTAAAATGAAATCAATTCAATAGAGTTTAAAGCTTTTTGCAGAGTTTTTGCAGACAAAGAATAAATAGAGCAAAAAAACCTAAACCTAAACCTGTTAATATACCTTCCATCAGGTCTGTGTTCTGATATACACAATTTAATGTTTAAAACGTCATTTAGCTCAAGAAAAAAGGGAAAGTTAAAAGATAAAAGGGTTTAAGTTGCAGATTTAACAGAAAAGATGAAAGGAAACAAAGTCAGGCTGGGGGGGGGGGGGGGGGAATGGGAGAGAGAGAGGGGGACAGAGCTGTAGATAAGGGGGGGTGGGGGTGGGGGTTACTCTCACTCCTGAATACTAATGAGGGCCTTTTGTCACCGAGCCTTTTCTCTTTCTTTTCCTCTTCTGCCTTCTCTTGTTGTTCTTTACCTCTCTCATTCCCTCTTTCGTTCATTGACAAAGCCTGTTTTTTTTTGCCTCACTTCAGAGAACACCACACTTGTTACATCACTCAGTCCATCCATATATATCAAACTTTAGCTTAAAGTTAACTTTACAATACTTTTGTCCAAACTTTAGCATTTTTGCCTGTTTACTGTACATATTTCTGAGCAAGACGCAAACCCCTTAAACTGGCTCACTGCAAAGTGTAGACACAATTTCACTAGATAGATTGATAAACATGTATATTATTCTGATGTTGTAATAATAATTTTTTTAACTATTTTATTATCTTAACACTCATATTGCACAGGTTCGTCTGCGTGAACACATGCATGCACAAAATAATTGTGATCCAACTCACTCATAATAACACACACGCAGACGAGGATGGCTCAGAGTGGTTTTTGTCAATGGTGCCTTTTGTTTCTTTCATTTCAGCACACAACAAAGCATTCCTGTGAACACACAGAAGGGAGAGAGGGAAAGAGAGAAAGAAGGGAAAAGGATGGATGAAAGAAAAAAAGAGAATTGATTTGATTTTTTTGAAGAAAAACCTGTTAACGTAATTCTGTATTTTTTTTTTTTTAGTTTGATACACTTGTTGTTAGGCTCAACTGTAAAATGGTAGGGTTGCCATGGAGATGAAACCCATCAATTGGTCTCAAATATGTTTGTCTCTTCAGGCCAATTTATGTCAATTTACTGTCATTTAATCATCTGTATTCTCTGTGGAATTTGTGTTTCCTTTTTTGAGGAATGTGTTCGAGTTGGGTTTAGGGATGAAACTGTTGAAACAAAGTTCAAAGACTGACCTGTCTATGGTACTGGTAGCTTTGGAGAGGTTCAGTCTTGCATAATTAATAAGTGTAAATGAATTAAAGCGGATTGGTTTTGTAATAAATGAATGGCAAAGGAAATTAGCTTTTATACACACAAAGGTCTATGACAACTTTCCGTATCCTATTGTTTGCATATTTTTAGCTTTAAAGGCCTTATATACATTTACAACGAAGTTTCACTACATCTAAAAACTAAGGTTCATACAAGTCATTCAGTTATTTTGACATTTATTCCAACTGGAAATGACAGTGCCCTACACTAAGACAATTAAAACCCAGTGGTTCCCAACTAGGGGTACGTGTACGCCTAGGCGTACTTGAACACATTGCAGGGGGTACTTGGAAACATTGTTAATCTATTTCCAACATGTTGAGTCATTTTTAAGCCCATTCACCTTTTTCCACCCATTGACAATAAACAGCATTAATGGAATAAACAATATTGTGGCCTTAATATCCCACTAAATTGTTACTTCCATGTTATGCACATTACTACAAATTGAGGTAAATATATTCTCTGATATACAATAATTGGAATGCACAAAATTCATATTTAGTGTGCGTTAAATGTACAGGTTGACACGTTCAAGCTGTACTAGATTTCAGAGGCCAACATGTAACAACATGTAAATAAAACAAGAAAGGTTACTAATCTGAAGAGAGGCCTCGGGGGGCACATGAGACAGAAAAGGTTGGGAAGCACTGCTATAACCTATGATGACATATGCAGACAAAGAAAAAAACAGAATTGATACTTGGGAGGAACTCCCACCTGCTTAGAACGCCTGTCATTTGCAAGCTGAAACCGAAACTGATCACCATAATTTATTAACGTTCACAAATTGAATTGTTGGTTGTCAACTGTTTTACCTCTTTATCTTCTGGCTTTTGCTGTTCCAATGCTGATTGTCTTTATAGATACTTTCCTGAATCATAATCTATCAAACCCAGAGGAAGCAAGAAGTCCATGATGAAACAAGACATTTAGTTATTTCCAAAAACAACAACACTGATAAAGATGTTATATCCAGACTAAAGTTTGCAAATTTAGTGTGGTAAACAACCTTGATAAGATTTATTGTGTGCAAGAGATAAATCCCCATTGTTTTCTTTTCTTTTCTTCTTTTTTGCAATAACCGTAGAGCAGGTGCTAAAGTTGGTCGGTAAAAGTACTAAAGCACACAGATCCTGTAGTTCAACACCTCCTACTGTTTACAGTTTCCCATCAGAATCTCAGTCTTTGTCCACTAAAGGCCTCTCTGGCTCACTCAGCAAGCAGAAAAAGTCTTACCTGGACAAGTGTCCGAGATTCAGACAAAGATTTCCTCCCTAATAGACTCATTCAAGGCTCTCCCCTCTGTTCCTCTGAGGAAGGATTGTCAAGTTAATGGACTACATCTTCTTCCTGAATTACCTCCCCTTTCTATTCTTTTCCTCCTCTTTATCGTAGTTTCTTTGCGGATAATTGTGTCTCTTGGCCTACGTGATTCGTCAGAATTAGCCACTGGAGCTAGCAAGCAGATTGATAGATAAAAATAAGACCTTCAGTATTAGAGGAACCTTGTTTCATTGAGATAATTATATGTTGATTTCTTTTTATGATGTGTTAGAAAATCATTAAACATGTATTTAGTTTGTTCTATAACTTCTTTTCTTATTCGTGTTTCATCACAAACAATACATTTTTTTGTTTTCCACCAGATGACTTCAGCCACACCGCCTTCATCTCGCAGCTCCTCTCCTCAGAAGGTCTGCCATTCTCAGACACAGACCGATGTGTTAAAGCCTTTGTTGGGTGGTGGGATGTCTGGTGGGACCAGCACTGTGAGAAAGAGGAGGCGAGTCCTGTCTAAAGATGGCCGCAGCAATGTGCGCATCGAGCACGTCAGCGGGAGGGGTGCTCTGTACATGCGTGACCTCTGGACAACATTTCTGGACATGAAGTGGCGCTACAAATTCTTTTTGTTCACCGCCACGTTTGCTGGGACCTGGTTCCTGTTTGGGGTGCTGTGGTACCTGGTGGCTTTAGTGCATGGAGATCTATTGGGTGAGAGATGCTAGGGTATACTAACATCCAAAAGCATCATGAAAATAAGTACATTTTTAGATTTGCGTTATTAACCAAGGCCTTCTTACTGTGATGCAGAAGCCCAACCCCCTTACCACTTTTTAACACTTTAGACTTTTTATTGTTTCTCCTCACTTCTTTCTCCTAGAGTTTGATCCTCCATCAAACCACACACCCTGTGTGATGCAGATGCAGACCCTTACAGGAGCTTTTCTCTTCTCCTTGGAGACCCAGACAACAATCGGTTATGGTTTTCGCTGCATTACGGAGGAATGTCCGGCTGCCATAATTCTCCTCATAGTCCAACTGGTTATCACAATGCTCATGGAAATTTTTATCACTGGTACTTTTCTGGCCAAGGTAATCCAGAGATTTAAAAGTTATCAGCAAGATAAAAAATTAGTTGCATAATCAGGTAATAATGAGCTATATTCCCGAACAGATTGCACGACCAAAGAAGCGAGGAGAGACTGTGAAGTTCAGCCAGCATGCTGTGGTGAACACTCACGAGGGCCGGCCCTGCCTGATGATTAGAGTAGCCAACATGCGCAAAAGCCTTCTGATCGGATGCCAGGTAACCAAACTCTGCAAGGCCCAGAACAAACCAAACTTTAATTCTAGCTGATCCACTTTAAGAATTATCAGACAGAGTAGTAGGATCAGCTTTTTAAACCTCAAATGTAAAAAAAAAGTTGGGGAACACTGTTTCTTACAGGTGACAGGGAAACTGCTCCAGTCATCTTTAACAAAAGAGGGGGAAACGGTTCGTCTGGATCAGAGAAATGTATCGTTTGAAGTGGAAATGTCCAGTGACAGCCCCTTCCTCTTTCTACCTCTGACCTTTTACCACGTCATTGATGACGACAGCCCTTTGAGAGCCTGGGCAGCCAAAGGTAAGAGTGGAGTGTCTGAAGTGTTAACTAATGGTGCTTTCACAGGGAGTCAGGCTGAATGGGCAGACAACAGCTAATAATTTAATCACCTTGATTTAGCTTGGTTTGTGTTCACAGTTACAACTTCAAAAAGCCTTTGATGCAGTTGCATGAGCTAGTTGCTTGGGGGCGCCTTTACGGGAGTAGATACTACTTTAGGCAGGCAAACAGAAATAAAAAGAAAAGAGTCTTATTTATTAGTCAAAGCAAGCGCATACAGTAAGTGTGAGTAGAAAATTCCGCCTTCTCCGTCTGTTATTTTACAACATTGAAAGATCATTGAATACCATGAAGCAGCAATAAATTGCCGTGCTTTTGATGTTTTGCTTTTTGAGGAAAGAGGTTCTTTTGCCCACCCACAGTGCTGTGCGCTCTATGTCATCTCCGTCACTTCCTGTGTTTGTTCCAAGTCACAGAGCCCCTGAATTGCTCTAGACTTTGATTGGTAATGAGTCTGGCCAAAATATATTGCTCTTGAATTCTTCTGCCACATCCGCTTTAGACTTTGTTTGCGTGTTCACACTGCCCAAACAAGACAAACATCTGGGCAAACAAATCCTTTAGCTTTCTAACCGCTCTAGGTTTCTTCGGTGTGAATTAAGTCTTACCGTTCAACTAAAAGTTCTCTATGTGGCTCTCACTATTACATTTTGTCACATCTTGAAGTCCGTTAACGGGACATTGTCTTCATCTCTTTATCACCTTCAGGTGGTGGCTGGACAGATCCAGAGTTGGCTGACTTTGAGTTACTGGTGATTATGAGTGCTACTGTGGAGCCCACCTCTGCTACCTGCCAGATCCGCACCTCCTACCTCCCAGATGAGATCCTCTGGGGCTATGAGTTCCCCCCTGTTGTTTCTCTCTCTCCGTCTGGGAAATATGTTGCCGATTTTGCATTCTTTGACAAAGTGGCAAAGACCAAGACCACCCCCATCTTTAAACCATCCAGCACCCAGCACAAAAGTCAAAGTAACGGAGGCACGTCCCTGCATTCAGCATTAGATCCAGAGAAGATCCGTCTGGAGCAGACTTACAAGGAGCCAAGGGGGGACGATCGAGGCAGGGCCAGGGACACTCCGCTCAGTGTTCGTATCAGCAATGTTTGAACAGACAGGCTCAGTAGAATAGACAATCTGTGAAACTGTACATCAAACAGATGTAAAAGACACTATGGACACATTGGAAACAACGAAGATACAACTTTGTTTTTTGAGATATCTCTTGTTCGACAGGATCTTTACTGTGTGTTGCATGTTGCAATCTTCACAGCCTCTTACCTTTAAACATAACAGGTTGTATTTCTGAATCTTGTGCAGAGGTATGTGATTTAACTTTGTCTCGCTGCTTAAGAATAAATAGTTAGCAATTTATATGAAGTACTTAAAGTACTCCTTTACCTTTAAATGTTTAGCTGACTATGTTTTAAACACCATAAAAACTTGGGTTTAATTGAACTAAAATTATTTCCATGTTGGAATTTATATTTTTAGTCATAGCGGAGGTATTTCTAAGCTTTTTATTTTGAATGTTTAGTAAAACTACACATTGTTTCTATGTCTCAGTAGCTTTAAGCAAACTGATAAATGAGTTATTGCCTCTGAATAATCTTAACTGCCTGTGTTCATACGTTGATGTAAATATCTATATGGTAAATGCAGTTTGCACTTTTTAAATCTATGTAAAGACGGTCCAGATAACATGGACAAACTAATGGCTCCAGGGTTGGATGTTAAAAATGGTGAAACAGTGAAAGTCGGAAGTGATGGGAGCAGAAACTGGCCTAAATGTTATGAATATGAATGAGGTGGGGAAATAATACTGGCAGCAATCTTTCTTTTTTTTTCTTGACTACAATAAATGTTAGATTTTTAGTTGTGTTTTCAATTTGGAGACGGAAAGTTAAAATAACATGACTGTCACACAAAGTCCCATAATAAACTGTATTTTTGACAGCTTTCACAGTGTTTTACAGGTTTGAAACAGAATTGTTGTTCATATTGACCATATTATCATATTAACTGGTAATTTCCTAAAATGACTAAAAAGTCATGTTTTTAACAGAGTGTAGTGAGTAGCTCACAGGGTCTGTCAGACCAACTAAAGCAAAACAAATGCAACATAATGACTTTATATATTTGTGCATTAATCTATCTATAAAACAAGGAATCTCTGTCTGTCTGTCTGTGTGTGTCTGTGGCTCAAATATCTCTGCGGTTCATGGACAGACAGAGCTCAGATATTCACAGCTTCAACTTCCACAAAGCGCCATCAGACTCGAGAAGAAACATGAAGGCTACAGTGCTGCACTTTGTGATCAGTTTACTTGGTTTGTGTGAAACACAAGGTAAGAATATTCACTTTTATTACTAGAATATGTTTATTAGACAATAAATGGCTTCTATGAATAAGAGTGAAAGAAAGAAAGAAGCTGACATATTACATTCATTTTACAGGTATGTCAGAGCTGTAAGATTTTAAACAAAAATAATCAAAGTATTTATTCGTATATTTTATTCAACCTTTTTAAAGCAGAAACTATAAGAACAAAGCTAACCACAGCAAATCCTAAACATGCATGAAATACAACTACTGAAGACATAAATTGTGCCAATATACGTCAACTAACTTACCAGTTACCTGTTATGGTTTTACCAAATACATTTATAACTACTTTTATGGCTGATTTAATTAATAGACTTATTTTCATTTTAAGTAAAATAAAAATACTGTTACAGTCTTATAGAGACTTGGTAATTTTTACTGTCAGACCAGATGGGGGAACGTGACATTTCCTGCATCCTGTATTGTTTCAGTTCTACTCAGCTATCTTATTTACACTCAATTCAAGCTCAGTGAATGCACTGACAAATATAAGTGAACAATTAAAGCATTAAAAACAAGGTTGTATTTGGAACAGTATTATTTTTCTAACCAGAGATTTAAATTATTGAAAAATCTGCTTTACAAGTAAAACAATGTTTTCTTCTTCATTGAATTTAGAGAAGGGAATTTGTACGAAAATATACAATACAACTTTGATAAAAAAAAAAAAACCAAAACAAACAAACACAAAGGCACATAGAGGACAGCAATAAATAGTTTGAAACTCATGCAATAAGTCACTTCATCCTTTTTTATTGACTTTATCAATGCATTGGAATACAAAAATGGGTTTTGAACATTATTAAAACACAACAAAATAATCCCAGGGTCAATATGATACTTTTATGATTAATTGTATTTTAAAATGTGTTTTTTAGGGGCTCATCAGGTATTTGTGCGACGAGGAGGAGACCTGCTACTGCAAGTGAACAAATTAGTTAATCACTTCACAAGTACAGACTTTGATTGGAAGTTTGTAAAAGATGATGTGAAATCAAACATTGTAAAAGTCAGGGATAATGGTGTAACTATTACTACAACATATAAACACAGGGCAGAACTCAAAGAAAACTGGTCTGTGCTAGTGAAGAATCTAAAGCTCAGTGACAGTGGAACTTATAGAGGACTTTGGAATGGTGATGATAAAGAACACATTCTGGCTGAGTACATTGTTATCGTTCAAGGTAAGCTTCTTATCATAGGTTTCTATTTTGTAACTATTTTAAATATACACAGAAGTCTTTTAACCTCTTTCTCCTCTTACATTTGGTTTTCCTCCAGAGCCCGTGTCACCTGTCAGTCTGACAGTGTTCTCTCACTCTAACAGCTCTGATTGTATCGTCAATACGAGCTGCAGTCCAGAAGACTCTGACACCAGCATCATTTTTACATGTGATGTTAAAAACTGCATTCAGAGATCTGAGGTGAATCCGTCCAGGAGTATCGTTGTCTTTGTGCAGCAAGACCACATCATCTGTAACTATAGCAACCAAGTGAGCTGGGAACAGGACAAAGTGGACATCAGTGCTTACTGTGGAAAGAGTTCAAAGTCCCATCGTAAGTTCAACGACTGCGACGTAACTGGAAAACACAGTTTGCATATAGGCTAGGCAGGTATAACAGATTTTTTAAAAAGGTATTTCTCTTTCTGGCAACATTCACAAAACGGTCCCTTACTTTCAGGCATGCCTTGGATATTTATTAGCAGAGATTTGACAAATAAATTGGAAACCAACCACAAATTGGCCAAGAAGTGAGTTTTCTGTTTCACAGCATTTGAAAACGTTCTATTGGGTCTTTATGTTATTGGTGGAAGATCCTACGGCAAAGAAAACTCATCATCATTTTCAAAAAACCAGGTTAAGATTATCTGTATTTTCAACACTTTCACAAAAAACTGATATAAATCACTTCCCGGTGGTGTAAATCAGTCTTTCTGAATTGGGGGTATGCGTACAATGGGGCTGCAGGGGGTACTTGAGAAAGAGAGAGGAAAATTAACAAATTACACCATTAAGAATTGGGTTTTATATATATATTTTTTTTTTAGTTAAAATTGATATTCATAATAATGATGATGGAAATGTTCTTGATTAGAACATGAACTAAAAAAATACAAGAGTCAGACTAAGTGGGAGATGACCAGAAGTGATAAAAACTTTAGAAATAAATCTAATCAGGAAGCACTAAATACTGTTTTATTTAACTCATTTACAAAATGGGATTTATTAAAATGTATGTTATCACTCATTCATTCCATCATTATGTTCCATAGTTGATTTTTCATAGTATTCTGAGCAAAATGTCGTAGTAGGACAAAGGTGGTACTTGGATTCCAAAATAAGAGAAAGGATGTTCTTAAGCCAAAAAAAGTTTGAGAACTACTGGTGTAAACTATTTAATCCAGATATCTGGAATTAAACTATGCTGCTTTATCAAATAATAAAGGTTTTCTGTAAATATTTTACTTTAAACCTGCAGACCGAATTTAGCCCAAAAACTTTTGAATTCAATACTCTTCAACTCAACCAATTGATCAATAAATGTTTTTTTTTAATATCTCTTTATTTATTTTGCTGAATTTGCCATTTTACGTATCATATATTCACTTTGTCAGTCTAGATAGCCTACTGCCTTCTAGATTAGCACTTTTACATATAGTAGCAGATTTTCTGAATATCACTGTAATGTTTTTTTTTTAATGTATATATTTTCCTTTTACAGCTTCCTGTGGAGTTCATCTTAATGTAGGTTCACTTGGGACTGCTTTTGGTGTGTGTGTCCTATTGACAGTATTGATTTACCATTTAAGGAAAAACAAGTTCAAATGATGACTTCAGCACTTGTTTAACAGTTTAAATCTAGAACAGGAAGTGTTAGTTTATAGTCTTCCTCATCAGGTGTTAAAATAAGGCCTCGATTAAACTAACCAATCTTACCACTAACACATGTAGAAAAGCAACATGTTTCGATAGGATTGGTACAAAGAGAAGAGGATGTTGGTTGCAAAAACAAAACAAAAAAACACAAACACAACATCAACACAAAAAAACATGTTGATACCAGCAGCTTTTTTTCCCTTCTTTCAACAAGTTTGCTGTTGTTTGTCTGAGAAAACCAAGTGCAATGTAACTATTCATTATGTTTAATGGCTTCCTTTTCTGAAAAATTAGCTCACTCTTCTTCATTAAACATTTGTTAAAAATAAATTAAGTGAACAAAAGGGTTATGAAGGAAGGTGGTATCACATATTAACACAAGTTAAATAATAAATCTATTTTCACATGTTAAATCATATATTTCACCCTAACTGCTAAATATCCATCCATCCATCCATTTTCAGACCCACTTATTCCCGTTTATCAGGGTCGCGTGGGGTCTGCCGGTGCCAATCACTGGTAAATATGAAACATCTCATTTATTGTCTCCAAAGAATTAATTACAATTAAAAATGTTGTAGAACACATAACATTTCAATTATTTCATTGTCATTTTTTGTCTTTAGTAGATTTACATTAGTACATTTTTAAATGCTCAGACCTTGACTGATTGAAACTGATGTTTTAGTTCGTGCTAAACTCCTCTCATGCCTGATTTAGCCTGTAGACTTTGTTTTTGCTAAAAGTGCTAAAGTTGACACTTTCAGAATATTAAAACCATACACGTTAAACAACTCATGTAAACATACACAATAAATCAAATAAACAGACACCATAAACCCCTAAATGATGAATAAATCAATAATCTTGAACATAATTTGTATTGATTTAAATCACCAGTAAATGTCATCTTTAACTAATTACAAGTAACTGATCATTTAATTTCTAAATGTAAAACATTTTCTGATTAAAATAATGCTGTTTTAAACTTCTGAAAACTGTGCTTTGACTTAAAAATGTCTTCCTATGTCTCTATCTTTGATGAGCTCATGTTTGACCCTGACAATCACAAATGTCTTACGCATCACAACAAAAGACACAAGTGCAGCCATGTGCCAGGTAAGGGAGGAGAAACACCAGATAACAAAATGGAATAAAAACACTGTGAAATCTACGTTCGCGGACCAGGGAGTGAGCAGACCCTGACGCCCACAGCTGTGCATTAGATGAGTGCCTGTTTCTCCTATTGACTTGATATGACTTGTTGATTTATTTTCTGTCCATCTCTAATAAAATGATTGATTCAGCAAAGCAAAACCTCTGACTATGTCTCTCTGTATACAATCTCAGGTACTGAACACGAGAGTTAGCTGGAAAACTCTAACATAGGTTTATTTCTATAGATCTTTTATTCTAAGTTGGTCACAAATAATATCTTACAACCAACCAGCCCCTATGCACACGCTGTCAGTAGGAAGCTGGGAGAACTCTGGGCTGAGGACACCATGCTGCTCTCCATGCTGCCAGTTTGCAGACTCGAGGAAGACTCAACACCAACTTCCAGCAGTAGGGATGTAACGATTCCCTCAACTCCCGATACGATTCGATTCACGATACTGGGTTCACGATATGATTCTCTCACGATTTATTTTACAAAATGGGACTGTAGACAAATTTTTTTTTTTGGGAAAAAAACTAGAAAATACTGTATTATTTTCCTTTTATATTTCATTGTCAAAAGAATCCCTTGATAAACTATTCAAAACAATGCAATTTAACTAAAAATAAATCTTGAATGAAATAAATAAAGGAATAATACAAATGAAAATGAAGCCTATTAATTTAAATTCTGGTTCTATAATAAACAATGCAAAACTGCATAATAGTTCTTTTTCTTTTTAAAAGTGCAACTGAAAATGTATTTTGTGCCTTAACAATTGGACTTTAAAAAAAAAAAACCGTGATTACACTGATTTACGCCATATTTGTTTGGACCAGCAGAGGGCGCTGGTAACCCAGTGGTCGGTTGGCATGCAGAAATTCTTGCAGTGAAGAAGAGAAGCTATGCTAGCAGACAGAGCTAATAGAAAAACGTGACTTTTACAGATATTCAAGTAATTTTACAGATATTCTTTCGGTGCTAAAGGGGCAATGAATCATTTATTAACATATTTAAGAGTAGAAGGCGGCCAGAAAGAAACTATTAGCAGACTCCGCCCGTCGCCTACACATATAGTCCGGTGGACTCGGTGCGATTCAGGCGTTGAATTTGCAACATTGTTGCATTTTTTTTTGGTCCGGTCCGCTTTCACAAATTTTATTTGCCAAGCTCACCAAACTTTCTGAACTACGTCAAGCAGGCCAAACGGTCGGTCGCCGATTGGACAGAATACAGAATACCGTGATGATGTGGCTCTGCCCTGTCACTACTGACAGAAGCGCCGTCATGTCCTATATTTGGTCTATCTTTCTATGTTTTCTAAAGGAAATTCTTAAACAATCCCCGCAGAAAAGTCATTAATAATAATTTAAAATAACCCATAATCACACGATACCACAACCTGCACTAATGTTCTCCATAAACACAAAGATGACTCCGCTCTGTCTTCACCTGTCAGCGCTCAGAGCCGTCATATCACCGGTAACTTAACAGGATGTGTAATGTGTGAAGATATGAGAATATATATACTCAGATAAAACAGAGCAACCAAAGGTGCAGCCATCGCTGATCATGGGAACAGTTTGGGAAAACAGATATGAGTGAAATAAATGAATGATGTGGGAGAAGGAAGGGAGTGAGGAAATGTGACGTGTTTTTTTGTGTGCTGACAAAGCGACTCTGAAAATGGATGGAATGAATGTTCAATTAAAAACTAGCATGCTGTCTCCAATCTGACACAACCCTGACTTTAGAAATAGAAAAACACTGCTCTATCTGAAGACCTGGGAAGAGAGTCTCATCACTCAACTCAAAAACCTCTTCAAAAGTGAGTAGCTCAGGACATATAACAATCAAACCCAAACATTCAATATAAATAAATATAATTTTCTACAGTACTTACAAGGAACAGAGACAATCAAGAAAAATACTCCAGTAGATCTAATTACCTTACAACCTCTAGAACTGGCTATATCTGGGATGGCGGACTCCAGTCTTCAAGGGCTGGATTCCTGAAACCATTCATTTGATTAAGGTGTGTTGGAGCAGGGACACATCTAAAAATCTCAGGAATCCGGCCCTCGCGGACTGGAGTTCACCACCCCTGGGCTATATATATGAAAAAATCTTAACAAAATCAAAAAACTCTCAAAAATATACAGAGCATTCTCGAACACTAACTCTAATCACTCGCTAAATAAATAAATAAATAAATAAATAAATAAATAAATAAAAATATGGGAGGCTAAACTCTCAATCACCACGAACACCTGGGGAGTGCTGCCGTGCTCCGTGGGGCCGGCATGGTTTGGGGGGTGCCACGGCGTGGGTCTCCGGCTGTGCTGCTCGGCGCGTCCCTGGGGCCCGCGGTGCCACTTGCTTTTCTGCGGCATCTATCCTCTCCGGTGGCCCGCCATGCTGATGGGCTAGGCTCACACCCGACCGGCCTCCTACATGGATACTTCACTTCACTCTCAGCTGGTCTCGCTCACTCACTTGGTTGCTGGGGGCTTTCTTTGCGGGAACTCTCCGAGCGGTGTCGTCCTGGTGGGGCGTGGGGGTGCCTCTCCCCTTTGGGTGTGGATTGGTGCTTGTCTCGTCAATTGGTTGCCTTGGGGGCGGTCTCCTTGGTGTGTGGGCTCCGGACGGCCTGCCGCGCCAGTGTGGGGGGTGGGCACGTTGGGGCGGGGGGGGGGAGGGGGTGCTCCTGGTGCTGCTTCTATTCAGGGTCCTTCTGGCCTGGGGTCCGGTCCCTACTGGCTCTGGGCACGCCGACGGCTCATCTGCTGGGGTCTCGGGCGGGGGGCTATTTGGGCCCTCCCATCGGGGGTTGGGTGCGAGAGTGTGGGTGGGGGTGGGGGGATGCATGTTGGCAGGGGGCCTTGAGGTTTGGGTTGGTGGCGGGGTGCGCTGCGTCCTCGGCTCCTTGGGGCTTTCTAATGTGTGTATGTGGGGGGCGGTGGCTGCCTCTCGGCATTAGATCTTGGGGGCTCAGCCATGGGGGGTGGCCTGGGGCTCCTTGGCCCCCGGCTCTTTCTGCTGGCCTGGCTGCATCTTCGGGCCCGAGGCAGCGCTTGGGTTTGCAATAGCGGTTCTTGCACATACATTGATTTAAGATGCACTGGCATGCCTTGGTCTGTGGGATAAAACTCGTACTGGGTTTAACCTTAGACACGTTGATCCCAAATACCAGTTTTAGGTATTACCACTCACTCCTTCACTCTGTCCACAGCCACCACCATTATACCTAAGCTTCACAATTGTCACCAGACTGGCTTGATTACACAACACAATAAGCACAATATGCACAACTTCTACAACTTCACATCTCATTCTCACTTTAAAATAATCAACTCTTCCCCACCCTTTACAATTCCTACTTTGAGTCTCTCCTTACTGTTCCCTGGGTGCGGGAGGCACTGGGTGCAGGTTATGCGATTTCAGAGAAGTTGGTTTGATGCAGCTGTTTCTCCATGTTGTCTTCCATCTTTGTAGTTTTCTCCATGTTGTCCCTAAAAATCCCTCAGACACAACGGAAACAAAGAAGATACTTTGTTTTATGTCTTATTCGACAGGATCTTGCATGTTGCAATCTTTACAGCCTCTTACCTTTAAACATAACAAGTTGTATTTCTTAATCTTATGTACACACAATGAGGACAGTAAAAAGAGAGGCTGGGAACTTACAACTGAAACAGGGTTAGGGAGGAAACACCAAACTTCTCATCTTTTCAGTTTCAACCGAAATACATTTGCGTTTCAGTGGAAACTAAGTTTGACACGTGGGATGTGAACTGCTTCCTACAGCTTTGGGTGTTTTATGTGCTGCAGAAACCCCCCCCACCTTCAACTTCCTGTCAATGCTGATGATGCATTTCTCCACTTCCTGTTTTAAAAGAAGTGTTACAACAAAAAGAAAATTTTGTCTGTTGAAACTTGGTATGTGATTTGATTTAATGTCTGACTGCTTAAGAATCAATAGTTATCAATTTATATGAAGTACTTAGTACAGATTGACCAGAGATTTTCAACATGGCTGTCTTTTGGTTCAAAGGTGTGTATGTGTGTGCGTGCGTAATTTAGAATTTAATTTACATTAGGAATTAGGGGGTATGTTACGAATCTAGATTACCTCTTATCACGCTAACTTTTGGGATTAAATCAGTGTGTGCTGGACTACGAAGCTCGCTAACGTTTTATCACCATGGAAACTTATGCTGAAAGACTAGCCCGCTCGCAAGCAGGTTTTTCTCTGGCTAGGGTCTGAGCGAGTGCTAAATTCACACCTCCTGACCAATCAGATCTCTTAGAAAACAAGCTGTCCAATAAAAGGTGGTATGTGAACACGTCACTGTGTGGATCTGATCTGACAGCTGACGAGAGAAAGAGAATATTTAGACATCGATGCAATCCTTTAATTTGCCCATTATGACATCCTTTAGGAAACATAGAGATTTATATCTGATGAACTGATAAAGTAAAATCAATAAAATAAGTCAGCTGATAAAGCCTGTGTGCATCGGGCGCTTTCACACCGATAAATTAATTAATTAATGTATTCTGTGGTGATGCAAAGAGCCTCAGTCTGTAGATAATATAACTGTAGGGGAATTAGACAAGGAGTGATAAAAATTATAATATTATTATTAATATTACAGTAATCTGCCAAGAGGTGCCATCTAAGATTGAGTTTATAGTGTCTTAGATCACTAGCTATTAAAAGTTATTAATACCCTGTCATCCAAGGTTGTGAACTGTAACTCCCCAATCTAACCCTGAACCCTACCTTTACCTCTAGCCCGAATCTTAACTAAGCACTTAATCTTGGCTTGTATCGCAAAGTTTTCTGTAACTCCAGTTAGGGCAGTGATCAAGGCGTCCATCTTTCACAGAAGCAGCAGAGGTTCTTTTCCCGGTATGAGTAAGATTATCTGGATTCTGGAGGAATTTGTACGTGTTTGCACGCACATAGTAATAGATTCACTAGACAAACTAACTGTATTAGTTATGACTAACAGCAGTGACTTTATTCTGAAGGAGCCACTGTGACTTTCACAGAATCATCTTTTATTCTGAAAAAAGTGATTATCTAATTGGCTTCTGAGCACAACTTTTGATGTCATCAGGTTTCAATGTGGCCAATTAATCAATACCCTTACAAAAATGTCAGAACATAGCAAGAGTGTCCTTAGTATTCCGTACCCTGATGTGTCCTGGTTGGTATAATAATCGGACTAAATTTGGGGGACGAGTTATCAGCCATAATCTTTTCTATAATGATAATAAAGTACACAGACAACAATAGCGTGGCAGTTTCGTGATCCCTCGTGAGATTGTGTTGCGCAGGCATACAATACATTGTAAGTTACCTGCAGCACTACAACGCCATAGTCAGAAATCCTTTTGTTAAATGAAGAATTTCTGCTATTACCAATCATCTTCTTTGTGCTAACCTTATTATTGTGCTTTCTAAATTAGAAGCTTCACTGTTGCTTGGATATGTACATGAACATCCCCAACAAGTGTTAAGTAAGTAAGTAAGTAAGTAAGGTAAGTAAGTAAGTAAGTAAGTAATATTTATTTATATAGCACCTTTTACAGACAGAAGTCACAAAGTGCTTCACAATACATACAGTGCATACAATACAATACAAATTGCAGTTACAGTCACAAGAATATGATGGTCATAAAACAACCCTTTATCACTGGAATTTAAAATGCTTTCTGAAACAAATAGGTTTTCAGTTGGCACTATGTTTTACCACAGTACAGTGTTATAATATAGATAAAATAAGTAAGTCAAGTGTCACATTTATGTTAAAATGTATCTGTTTTTGCAAAATCCTTTGAATAGATTCAGTAGTTTTGTAGTGAGATTACAATGACAGGAAATCGGGGGGGGGTCGTGTGTGTCAACGCTTCAACTTCCACTAAGCGCTATCAGATTCAACAGGAAACATGAAGGCTACAGTGCTGCTCTTTGTGATCAGTTTACTTGGTTTTTGTGAAACACAAGGTAAGAATATCTTTTATTACTAAAATGTGTTTATTAGACAATAAATGGCTTCTATGAATAAGAGTGAAAGAAATAAAGAAGCTGACAAATTACGTTCATTTTGTAGGTATGTCAGAGCTGTATATTATAAGATTTTAAACAACAATAATCAAAGTATTTATTTGTATATTTTATACCTTTTTTAAAGCAGATATTATAAGGACAAAGCTAACCACAGCAAATGTAATGTCACACAATTTTTACTTGACATTTCCTGCATCCTGTGCTGTGTTTCAGGTCTACTCAGCTGTTTTATTTTACTTACAATTTGAGTTCAGTGAATGCACTGACAAATATAAGTGAAAAATTAAAACATTAAAAGCAAGGTTGTGTTTGGAACAGTGTTATTTTTCTAACCAGAGATTTCAATTACAATTAAAACAATGATTTCTTCTTTAATGAATTTAGAGAAGGGAATTTGTATGAAAATATACAATACAACTTTGATAAAAAACAAAACAAAACAAACAAACACAAAGGCACATAGAGGACAGCAATAAATAGTTTGAAACTCATGCAATAAGTCACTTCATCCTTTTTTATTGACTTTATCAATGCATTGGAATAAAAAAAATGGGTTTTGAACATTATTAAAACACAACAAAATAATCCCAGGGTCAATATGATACTTTTATGATTAATTGTATTTTAAAATGTGTTTTTTAGGGGCTCATCAGGTATTTGTGCGACGAGGAGGAGACCTGCTACTGCAAGTGAACAAATTAGTTAATCACTTCACAAGTATAGAATTTGATTGGAAGTTTTTAAAAGATGGTAGGAAATCAAACATTGCAAAAGTCAGGGATAATGTTGTAACTATTGGTACAAAATATAAACACAGGGCAGAACTCAAAGAAAACTGGTCTGTGCTAGTGAAGAATCTAAATCTCAGTGACAGTGGAACTTATAGAGGAGTTTGGAGTGATGATGATACAGAAGAAATTCTGGCTGAGTACATCGTTATCGTTCAAGGTAAGCTTCTTATCATAGGTTTCTATTTTGTAACTATTTTAAATATACACATTAGTCTTTTAACCTCTTTCTCCTCTTACATTTGGTTTTCCTCCAGAGCCCGTGTCACCTGTCAGTCTGACAGTGCTCTCTAACAGCTCTGATTGTATCGTCAATACGAGCTGCAGTCCAAAAGACTCTGACACCAGCATCATTTTTACATGTGATGTTAAAAACTGCACTCAGAGATCTGAGGTGAAACTGTCTGGGAGTATCGTTGTCTTTGTGCGGCAAGACCACATCATCTGTAACTATAGCAACCAAGTGAGCTGGGAACAGGACAAAGTGGACATCAGTGCTTACTGTGGAGAGCGTTCAAAGTCCCATCGTAAGTTCAACGACTGCCAGAATGAAACAAGTGGAAAACACAGTTGTTCTCTTTCCGGCAACATTCACAAAACGGCCCCTTACTTTCAGGCATGCCTTGGAAATTTATTAGCAGAGATTTGATAAATAAATTGAAAACCAACCATAAATTGGCCAAGATGTGAGTTGTCCGTTTCACCGCATTTGAAATTTAAAATTTAAAATACAAGAGTCAGTTTTGGTCCCACACTAAGTGGGAGATGACCGGAAGTTATAAAAACTACATATATAAATCTATTCAGGAAGCACTAAATACTGCTTTATTTAACTCATTTACAAAATGGGATTTATTAAAATGTGTGTTATTACTCATTCATTCCATCATTATGTTCCATAGTTGATTTTTCATAGTATTCTAAGCAAAATGTCGTAGTAGGACAAAGGTGGTACTTGGATTAAAAAAATAAGAGAAAGGATGTTCTTAAACCAAAAAAAAGTTTGAGAACTACTGGTGTAAACTATTTAATCCAGATATCTGGAATTAAACTATGCTGCTTTATCAAATAATAAAGGTTTTCTGTAAATATTTTACTTTAAACCTGCAGGCCAATTTTAGCCCGAAAACTTTGAGTTCAATACTCTTCAACTCAACCAATTGATCAATAATTTTTTCTTAATATCTCTTTATTTATTTCGCTGAATTTGCCATTTTACGTATCATATATTCACTTTGTCAGTCTAGATAGCCTACTGCCTTCTAGATTAGCACTTTTAGATATAGTAGCAGACTTTCTGAATATCACTGTAATGTTTTTTTATATTTTTTTCTTTTACAGCTTCCGGTGGAGTCCATACTACTGCAATTGCACTTGGGACTGTTATTTGTGTCTGTGTCCTATTGGCAGTATTGATTTACCATTTATGGAAACGTAAGTTCAAATGATGACTTCAGCACTTGTTAAACAGTTTAAATCTAGAACAGGAAGTGTTAGTTTATAGTCTTCCTCATCAGGTGTTAAAATATGGCCTCGATTAAACTAACCAATCTTACCACTAACACATGTAGAAAAGCAGTACGTGTTGGAATGCTTCAATAAGACTGGTACAAAGAGGATGTTAGTTGCAAAAACTAAAAACAAAAAAACATGTCGATACCCGACAGCTTTTTTTTTTTTTGCTGTTGTTTGGTGGATTTTATTGTTGAAGTCCGAGAAAACCAAAGGCAATGTAACTACCGTAATTTCGGACAGTTTCGTGAAACCTAACTTGAGTACAGCAGCCCGCCTACCTGCCCGTTCTGATTGGCCGAGTTGTCTGACGGTCACCCTCATCAGCCAATAAGATGCGGCATTTGTGTGGATTTTTCTTAAAAAATTGCTAAATTATTGTAATGCAGCCAAAACAGAACGCTTCATAGCCCAGAAATTACAGTATTCATTATTAATCATTAATGGCTTCCTTTTCCAAAAAATTAGCTCACTCTTCTACATTAAACATTTGTTGAAACAAATTAAGTAAACAAAAGAGTTGCGAAATTAAGGTGGTATCACATATTTATCTTATCCCCAACAATTCTAATACAAGTTAAATAATAATATTTTCACGTTAAATCATATATTTCACCCTAACTGCTAAATATGAAACATCTAATTCATTGTCTCAAAAGAATTAATTACAACTACAAATGTTATAGAACACATTAACAATTATTTAATTGTCATTTTTTTTGTCTTCAGTAGATTTACATTATTACATTTTTAAATGCTAAGACCTTGACTGATTGAAACTGATGTTATTTTAGTTCGTGCTAAACTCATCTCATGCCTGATTTAGCCTGTAGACTTTGTTTTTGCTAAAAGTGCTGTTGACACTTTCAGAATATTAAAATAACTGTCAGGGTTTTGTGTTGGACACAGTGTCAGAGAGGGAAGTCAGCAGGCAAGCTTAGCAGTTGAAAATAATACTCATATTTAATTAACAAAACTAAAAAACCATCAAGGTACAAAACAAAGACTAAAAAAAGACTAAAGACAGTGAAAAAAGGGAGAGGACACACAGGAAAGCTCCAGGAACATGAAAGTATCACACAGTGGCCAAACGCGTAGAAATAGTGAGGGGGTGGGGGACAATCACAAGATAACAAAATTAACATAGACCAACTAGGAACTGATTTAAAACCATACCTGGAGGAGGAATCCACACAAACCACAATGTGCACCTCCTGACAGGCCATGACAAATTATACCACTAACCAAAGCTGCATTGTCTTGTTAGATTGTTGATATATTTTTTCACTGTCTATCAAATTAACTTTTATTCTCTGTGACTTACCGGCAGGTAAAAGAATGAACAAAGAAAAAACAGCATCTTCCGTTCCTCGAGTATGTGCAAAGATCAATTTGTTGCTGTTCTATTTTCTGTTTCTTCAACAAGAAAAAGTATTTTAACACTGAGTGAACTTTGTGCACTTTGCACGGCTACAACTAACCTACTAACCTAACTATACCTGCTCCTGCAGATTCTATTTCCTTTATCCTCCATCTGCTCCATTGCTTCTGCTGATCTCACTGGATTTGTTGCATGTGTTCATAGGAAAATAATCTGGGTCAAACCACACATCAGAATTCTGCAGAGGAAGATTCAACATCCTCTCCATCGACCACCTACGCAATGGTGGAGTTTTCCTCCAGACCTACAGAATCCAATGCATACAAAAAGGCTTCCAATCCAGAAACATTGTATGCTGTGGTCAGCAAAGCAAATAATTGCTTAGCTGAAGCTGAAGCTTCAGATGAAGATGAATAAACAGCACATTTGTACGGTGGCTGGGAAGTGTCAGGTGAATGCATTTACAGAAACGAACACAAATGCAAAATGGCCACAACAGAAGTGTTTCCGCAACGGAAGTGTTTCCGCAACGGAAGTGTTTCTGACGGTCCGCTATTATAATATGATAGCCTGCTATGAAAAATATTAGAGTATCCTAATCAACCTTCACTTACTTTCATACGTGTTTAGATGTCTTCTTCTTGTTCTTCTCTGTTCTGGTGGGTTAAAAACATCCACCAGAAACGTGTCCGTCTGTAATACCGGTCCGTCGGAAACACTTCCATTGCGGAAACCCGGTGGCCGGGAAGTGTCAGGTGAATGCATTTAAAGAAATGAACACAAATGCAAAAAGGTCAAAACACGAATGCAAAAAGGTCACAACGGAAGTGTTTCCATTGCCATTTTGCATTTTGCCACCGTACATTTGCCTTGAATTAAGTCATTTTACTGGAGTGCTTTGAATGACTTATTCTATTGTTTCACAATATTAGGGTGCTACACAGCAGTCAGAGGAGAGGGACTTTAGTGCTTAGTCTAAAATCAGAGTCAGGATTTCCATTTTTTTTCACAAAATTAAAAACTGCAATCCTTGAAGTGCATGAGCATTAGAGTTGTCACATTACCAAAATGAGTAACCACGATACTATACCAGACAAAGTATCACGGTTCCGGGTATTATCGCGATATTGAAGCCTTTTTTATTATTATTATTTTTATGAATTGCATATTTGTATGTAATGTATATATAATGTATTTGTACACGTTAGAAATACTTGTTAATTACTTATAGTGTTGTTTGGTGCATGATAAGAGTACATGAACAAAAGCATATAAGCAATAAACAAAACATGGTTGAAATTAAAAAAATAATCATTCCGTTTCTTTTGCACATCAGTTTGTTTAAATAATATAAATAATCAACTTAGGATAACAAATTCGCTGTCTTTTTTTGACAATAATACTACTTCTCCAACATAATAAACCATAAAGCATAAAAATACAATAAACAGGAACTGATTCCCTGAGAAAACTATATTTGTATGCATTTTCTGGGTGACGTCACTGGTGTTTTATGAGATTAGATGTGAACCCTCCTTTGTATGTATTTATTTGTAAATATTGTTTGTACATTGTAAACATCTCTGTGCGCCTGCACAGTGGAGCTCCTATTGCTTTACCATCACTGACTCTTTAAAGCCAAAAAAGTTCCAAATGGGACTTTGGTTTTTTTTTAGCAAAATTAGTGATGCCACTGATGACTGTAAGCCGTGCACGCATCCAGGCAAAACAGAACTTCAGCTTGTTGTTTGTTTTGAAGCAAGTTTCTGTCGAAGCGGAGCTGTCTTCATGGAGTTTGTTCAGCCGGCAGCTGGCAATATGTTTTATATGTTTTATAATGTATTCTGTGCAGTTTTTTTTTCTTATTACATGTATTGAGTTTGTATTAAAAAAAATGTTTTATAATTTATTCAATGCAGTTTTTTTTTAATTACTTGTATTCTGTTTGGATAAAAATAAAGCACGTTAGAAAAAACATGATTATAATAAGAAATAATTTATTTTCCAAAAAAACATGATCATAATATACATTGCAGTAAAAAACAGTTAACCTAATGTAACTTTTATTTTTTTAAATCCATATAATCCAGCACGGGTACATTTTTTTCCCACAGTCCACAATATCTGTGGTCGGTTAATCTGATTTTCTATGTTGATCATAGATGTGAACGTGTGTGTCTGCTGACATGTTCTCGGTCTTCTTGCATCTAAATGCAGTAGCTCTAAATCCACCAATGGAAATTATGAAAATATTGAGTTATTTATTCCATTTGGTGTCATGAGCAGCAGATGACTAAAATACCAGCTTCCCCTTTACATGGAAACTACTGTATGTTAATGTATGCCCACCTGCTCATAGTGAACGTCTTATCAACATTCAGTAGTTCACAATGGTACCATCATGGACTTTGGACTAGTGGTTCCCAAACTTTTTACAGTTGCGTACCCCTTCAGATGTTTAACCTGAAGCCATGTACCCCCTACTCCTGCACACTCAAAAAAAATGATAATGTAATGCCATATACAACGTAGCCGGCCCTACAGTGAAATGTGTCCCTGAATTTTACCTATCCTGTTGAGGAATAATATATAATAAAAAAAATAATAATAAGAAAACATCTTTTCGATTTATTGATTTTTTTAGCCAACTGACATTGGAACAATTCTCTCTTTACTAGTACAGTGCCCGTCAGAAGTATGCATGTGGGAGCTTAAGTAGAGTTGTCAAGTATGGTCAAATGAGTATGTGTTTGAAGGTTGAATGTACAAATAAGTGTACATACTCTGTAGTGTTATAAAGCGGTTTATCTGTGGGTACAAAATGATATAGCATGTGCGATTTCCCTGGTTTAATTCTATGGGACATGAACATGATAAATGTGTTTGTTGTTTTTTTTAACTCATTTTTATATTTTTTTTGTTTGGTGTACTTTTCTGTAATGTATGTTTTTTGGAGTCATTATGTGTATTTCTGTATCTTTCTGTTCTCGGTCTTCTTGCATCTAAATGCAGTAGCTCTAAATCCACCAATGGAAATTATGAAAATATTGAGTTATTTACTCCATTTGGTGTCATGAGCAGCAGATGACTAAAATACCAGCTTCCCCTTTCCATGGAAACTTCTGTATGTTAATGTATGCCCACCTGCTCATAGTGAACGTCTTATCAACATTCAGTAGTTCACAATGGTACCATCATGGACTTTGGACTAGTGGTTCCCAAACTTTTTACAGTTGCGTACCCCTTCAGATGTTTAACCTGAAGCCATGTACCCCTACTCCTGCACACTCAAAAAAAATGATAATGTAATGCCATATACAACGTAGCCGGCCCTACAGTGAAATGTGTCCCTGAATTTTACCTATCCTGTTGAGGAATAATATATAATAAAAAAAATAATAATAAGAAAACATCTTTTCGATTTATTGATTTTTTTAGCCAACTGACATTGGAACAATTCTCTCTTTACTAGTACAGTGCCCGTCGGAAGTATGCATTCATGTGGGAGCTTAAGTAGAGTTGTCAATTATGGTCAAATGAGTATGTGTTTGAAGGTTGAATGTACAAATAAGTGTACATACTCTGTAGTGTTATAAAGCGGTTTATCTGTGGGTACAAAATGATATAGCATGTGCGATTTCCCTGGTTTAATTCTATGGGACATGAACATGATAAATGTGTTTGTTGTTTTTTTTAACTCATTTTTATATTTTTTTTGTTTGGTGTACTTTTCTGTAATGTATGTTTTTTGGAGTCATTATGTGTATTTCTGTATCTTTCTGTTCTCGGTCTTCTTGCATCTAAATGCAGTAGCTCTAAATCCACCAATGGAAATTATGAAAATATTAAGTTATTTATTCCATTTGGTGTCATGAGCAGCAGATGACTAAAATACCAGCTTCCCCTTTACATGGAAACTACTGTATGTTAATGTATGCCCACCTGCTCTTAGTGAACGTCTTATCAACATTCAGTAGTTCACAATGGTACCATCATGGACTTTGGACTAGTGGTTCCCAAACTTTTTACAGTTGCGTACCCCTTCAGATGTTTAACCTGAAGCCATGTACCCCTACTCCTGCACACTCAAAAAAAAATGATAATGTAATGCCATATACAACGTAGCCAGCCCTACAGTGAAATGTGTCCCTGAATTTTACCTATCCTGTTGAGGAATAATATATAATAAAAAAAATAATAATAAGAAAACATCTTTTCGATTTATTGATTTTTTTAGCCAACTGACATTGGAACAATTCTCTCTTTACTAGTACAGTGCCCGTCAGAAGTATGCATTCATGTGGGAGCTTAAGTAGAGTTGTCAATTATGGTCAAATGAGTATGTGTTTGAAGGTTGAATGTACAAATAAGTGTACATACTCTGTAGTGTTATAAAGCGGTTTATCTGTGGGTACAAAATGATATAGCATGTGCGATTTCCCTGGTTTAATTCTATGGGACATGAACATGATAAATGTGTTTGTTGTTTTTTTTCACTCATTTTTATATTTTTTTTGTTTGGTGTACTTTTCTGTAATGCATGTTTTTTGGAGTCATTATGTGTATTTCTGTATCTTTCTGTTCTGTTTTTGTGCATTTTTTTGTATAATTGTTTATTGTTGCCATTTTAGTGTGATTCTGGAGTCAATTTGTGTATTTTTGTTAGTGTAGTTTTGTGCATTTCTGTTGTCATTTTGTGTATTTTTTGTATTAATATTTAGTTTTCTGTATTTTGAGTCATTTTCATATTTTTGTTGTTGTTTGGTGTATTTTTCTGCAATGTATGTTTTTTGGAGTCATTATGTGTATTTTTTTAATCTTTCAGCTGTCTTTTTGTTTATTTTTTCTATTATTGTTTATTGTTGCCATTGTCGTGTGATTCTGGAGTCATTTTGTGTATTTTTGTATCTCATTTGGTGTTCATTTTCATATTTATATTCTGTTGTCGTTTTGTGTACTTTTTGTATAAAAATTGTTTTGTTTTTTGTTTAATTTTACTCATTTAGTATATTTTTCATTATAAATACAGTACCTTATGTGTGGTGAGGGCGTGTGTGTGTGCGTGTGCTCCCGTGAAATATTTGAGACGCTGATGACCAAACTCCATAGCCATTGTTGCGCCAGTCAGAAAAACAACAAAACTGTGCAAAACAAAAATGTGTGGACAAGGCCTGTGATGCTGGTCAGATAAAATCTTTTACTGGTTTGTGGTGGAAACCATCACAAACCACACTGTGTGACACAGCAGCTGATCTGTGGCAGAGTATGATGCAACCCAACCCATCACATGAATGCACTTTAGAATTAGATAATACCTCTAAAGCTGAATAATATAAATGAATAAGAAATGTCTTTTCAGTCATTTATAAAAGCCTTTAGCCTTAAACTCACATAATATCTGCTTATATTTGGGTATTGAGGGATAGTTTAAGGACATTCTTTACACACTACACATCGCTTCACATAAAGCCAGTCATGTAACAAACATCCCAGACACATTGATGACTGATACAGGTTACGTGGGTGGGGGGCCCGACGAAAGAGAAAAGCCAAAGCTTGCTCTCTTCATCTGGATCCTGCATGGTGAGGGAACTCAGAGCTGGCGCCGAATAGTATCTCACTCACTCGTGACTGTAATAAATGGTGTTAAATCCATTCCTTGCCTTCATCTTCATTATAAGTGTATGATTATAAATGTGTGTCTTCCTCCAGCATTAAAGAACCAGGCGGGTTATCAGCTCTGGACTGCTGTAGCTCCTCCAGTGATCAAGCCGGAGCTCATGTCGACTCTGGTCGGCAGTGTAGATCCTCTAGGGACCGGACCAGAGCACATGTAAAGAATATAACCCAACAATATTGTCCAGTTGAAGATTTCCGCAAATCAGCATTCGCATATGTTTTCGTCGTGTCAGGCCAACTCTCATTTTAGTGCTTAGTTACGTGTCATCCAGTTCCTTGGATGGTATGACGTTAGAGGAAGACCAGTGACATAATGGTGGATGGATGATGACATTGCACTTACCAGGAAATGAAAAATGGGACTTTGAAAATGGAGGGTGGCGCACCATTTGGACCAATTAGGACCAAAAGCAGTTGGAATTACATGAATGTTGCATTTCCTTGAGTAATCACTATGTCACAGTTTGTTAAACGTGTCGACCTCCACAAGCCTGCGGCAGCTGAAGAAGTTCAGTCTGCCAACAAAGATGATGGTGAACTTCTACAGCTCCATCATCCAGTCCATCCTCTGCTCCTCCATCACCATCTGGTACGCTACAGCTACGGCCAAGGACAAGGTCAGACTCCAGCGTATCATTCACATGCAAACTCCTCAGAGAATGATCCCAATATCCTCCACCCACTAAACCCAGGAAATTATTTCTGTGAGCGAACCACGACACCACCGTGCTACCCATTTACTGATCAATCAACAAGTTTTATCCCATAACTCAATTATTCATCTGGAGAAAAACTTGGATCTCGTATTCTGAATGGATTTGCATTTTAAATGGCAGATCAAATATGCAAAATAGCTTCTTTGCAATTGTAATCAACATAGAAATCATTGCTCTAATTCCTTAATACATTCATATCACACTAGATATTCTTATTATCTGATGATTCATTCAGATTACAAAATGTTGTTTTTCCCACACATCTGTGACATGGATGTTATTGCATTCACTACAAAGTGTGATTAGCTGCAAAATGACTGGTTTTCATTGTAAAGTATGACAATATTGCCAATCTTATGTCGGTAGGTATTTTGCAAAATGGGAGAACTTGTAGAATGTGATGTGAGAGCTTGTGTACAAAAAATCCACACGCGTGAAATACATTTGCAATTATTTCTTCAGGTACAAATCTGTTTTGCAACAGACGTCTCACAAAATATGTTGTTCGTGCATCTGAAGCGGCAGATTCGAGAAGTTGTAACCGGAGAGTTGTGATTGTAAACGATTATTGATGCAAGTTATTAAAAACAACATGCGAATATATGTTGGATTACAAGTTTGCAGCTGTCATTTTATTTGTGTAAATATCAGTATACATATAAATTTATTTCACCTGTGTGTGGATTTTTTTATACACAAGCTCACATCACATCCTACAAGATCTCCCATTTTGCAACATATCTTCCTTCATAAATCTTCTTTCAAAACCACATGATTTGGCACTCTGAATAGGTATAATGGCTTCATGAGACAAGATAATGATGTAATAATTTGGATTCTACTTTGTTAGTCATGCTGCCATGCCTCAGTTCACCCTCCGTGCACTAGATTCACTTCCTACTTTAGTGATGTATTCATGTTGTAAAATGTAAAATAAAAGAGGAAGTAAAAAAAAGAAGTGAAACATACGTTACAGAGAAAAACTATTACACAAAAACTTCTGGTGCTACAACAGTTCCAACTGATTAGTTTCATGTCTTTTTTAAAGCCAATGAAACGTGCGTGAGGACCTTCATTATAGTGTTCTCGCCATCAAAAAATCTGAGTGAAGTGAAATACCATGAGTTTCATCTCAGTTCACTTTCATCTCCTCCTTTATTCATTAAAATGATGCTAAACAGAGGCTTTGGAGCCCGCTGAGTGAAAAACCGAACACTGTATCCCAACCTCATTATAAATGTAGCTACACCGCAGATGAATTACCCAGAGGGCAATGCAGTCAACAGCTTGGAACCCTGAAGCTCTAGGGGCGCCCTGAGCTCCAGGATTACCGTAAATCAGAGTTTCCCTTTAATTTAGGAAGAGATTAGTCTGAGGACATGCACATTTCAGTATAAGTAGAAGCTTTCAGGTGAAGAGCCTGGAGGTGAACCTTTATCCTGAAGCTTTAAACTATCCATTACCAAGCACTGCCATCAGGTTAAATTTCAGTTTTAGAGTTAGCATATTTTGAAAATCTTTCATCTAAATATTTTCTAATTTTGGGTGCAAATTCATGACTTTCACAGAATGAACCATATTGATTGATGTTGGTGACCCTCCCTTTCTCTCATAAACATACTGTATTTATTTGCTTATTTGTATCTCCTTTTTGTAACATATTTGGAGTTATTCACTATAAAGTTTCAGACACATTCCCCTCCATGTCACTTTTACTGTGAAAGAGCTGTTCTAAAACCTCATCGATAGTAAACCTTTTCCTTGAGGCCATTTTCAAAAGAGAGAGAGCGTGACGATTGCAATACACAGACAGACAAGTTTTACACAGCTAATCTATGATAATCATGATAATTTTATGCCTAATCAATTGTACCCATCAAATTAGGAAAAGTCATGAAATATAAAGAAAAAAAAAAAAAGAGTCAACTATTATAAAATAATGATAAACATTGAATGAGGTCAAATTGAGGGTTAAACACCTAAATAGTCCCAAAGAGCTTTAAAGCACACACCAGTTCAAACTTTCAGTTTTAGAGTTGGTGTATCTTGAAAATCTTTCATCCAAATTTTGGGCTGCACCACATTGAATGGGGTCAAATTGAGACTAATAGGAGGGTTAATAACTCACCTAATCTATATATTGAGAAAGCTTATTTCTTAGATAAACAACTCTATCACACAAGCACAAATTGTATCATTGGTTTCAAGATCAAACAAAACAATCCATCAAATCCAAACTCGTAATCAAGTCATGTCCGAAGTGTCTGTCGCTCTCCTTCTGCCCCTGACCCAGCAGACCACATTACTGCCTTCCCTCCAAGGACATCTATTATGAGGGACATTATCCTCTGCTCCAGTCATAAATAAAAGCCTTCATTGTAACTTTGAGTCTTGCTTATCACTGTCTCACCTTTTTCTGCTGAGAGATCCTCTAACTACCACAAGGTGGCGACAGAACACTTGCAAAAGCCCCCCTCTTAAAAAACTTCTCAGCCTTTCAGACAAAAAGCCCAGTGACATCATCTGCAGAGGGACAGAAGGGTGCAGGAAGGACAAATGTCTTGAAATGCATTACACCATTTTGCACTAATATGATAATACATCATGAGCCCTGTGAGCGGTGCCAAGCATGAGAGGGGCCATAATCCCAACAACGGCTGCTTCAAATGTGAACAAGGGGGGTTTAAAATGGGAGAGTTGGAGGAAAGGGAAGAGGAGGAGGTCCACACTGGACTAGTGAGAGCAGAGATGAAGGTTATTTTAGACATTATTCCTCAATGAGAGCGAAGAGAGGATAATTACGGCTGCACATAAGCTCGAGAACGCTTTAATGCCTCTCTGTCCTCTGTCCTTCTCGTTCATTTTTCAAACATTTCCCCTCTATTTTAAAAGCTTTTCTTTCCCCTTCTTTTTTTTAACGCCATCAGTTTTTTCTTCTTTAATGGAAAAAAGACATGAGGAAAATAAGAATTGGCTGAAGATTGTGAAAAGACTACAGCAGTTAGAGAAAGAAAGGACATGAAGGAGAATGACATGAGTTAGAGAGGCCATTAAAATGAGAAGAAATAACAAATTGGAGGACAAGTACAGGATAAAGGGATTCTGAAAAGTTGGAATGAGATGAGAGAGAGAGAGAGAGAGAGAGACGATGGTGACTTTGCAGAAAAAAGGGGGAAAGGATGAATGCAGTGGAGGGGGAAAGAAAGTTGCAGTGATGTGAAAAGGAGTGACACAGTGATGTGTGGGAAAAAGACTGAAAAAATAATAACAGTAGATGAAAAAAAATAGAGAGAAAAGAGTGATGTGGTAGTTAGAAAAACTAAGAAATATGTATGCAACTAGAACAAAAAGTATGAAAAACTTTAGTGGACTTAGTTCGAATCATATGCAGAGGTATGAAAATAATAGATGCAGTAACAGGGCAAAGAAAAGCAATTGAAAAAGAACAATGAATGAGTTACAGAACTGAAGAAAAGAAAAGACAGGCAATACGATGTCAAAAAAATGGCAAAAGAGAAAATGGGGAAAATGGGTCAAAAAAGGTCAGGTTGGGAAAGAAGATGAAAGGATCTGAAGGTGGAGTGGACGGAAGACTGTTTCTGACTGAAGATGCAAGAAAACTTCAAAAACTGTGAAGTTAAAACGATTCTGCTGAAAAAAAAAACGTGTAGGTCTGGAGATGAGAAGAGGAAACAAGACGAATCGCAAGAATGATGGACAGCCTTAAAAAGTCAGAAACCAAAAAATATATATATAAAGGAAAAGACACGAAAGACTGGAGAGATCTGAGAAGAGGTGAAAGGGGGACTGAGAAGAGCAGGAGGTTTGAGAGATGAGAGAGGAACTGACAGGGGAGAAGAGGTGGGGAGTGTGGTGCCAGAGTGTCACGTCATGTCAAGTGGGGAAAAAGGCCAGAATGGTGAAGTGTGTGTGTGTGTGTGGGGGGGGGGGACGGACGACTGAGGAGAGAAACCAGCACAAAGGGAGTCAAAGTGAAGTAAGAAAGCACAAGAGCTACAGAAGAGCACGTTGTCTATAGATTTATAGCTGAGTGACAATTCATATATATATATACAGTATATATATATACAGTATATATATATACTTCTGATATGACATGGATATTCAATCCTTGCGTATTGACCTGTACTGATATCAATCCGATATCACTTCTATTATTTATTTAGTAGTGTGGAATGTTAGAAAAACCTTGATAAGTCAGCAACAGTAAGTATGATTAAAACTGACACACCTGTTATTAACCAGTGGGTTACATTTTAACCTTAAACATCAGAATATTTCACAGTTGAATAAAATTAATAAAAAACAATACTTGCAAGACCCTGAGGAATAATCTAATTAAATCCAATATAAATCAAAGAGAAAAATAACCATTAAGCACTAACAGTGGCTAACTGCTAGCATTGAGCACAACAAACTGTTTTGTCAACCTTGTTTACAGAGATTTTTTGGCATACACATTATAGCTTCCCTCTTTTGATAGCCGTGTTTATTGCTTATAAAGCTGTCGATGGTGCAAAACACAGCGCAAAGCAAGAAACGTGCCTCGAGCAAGGTTTATTTAAATGTTAAATAAAACTCCTTTAAAAAATTAGAAATATTTTCCCGGGACCTCCTTTAGGCAAGTTCTGTAAAATCTAAACTCTGCTGATATCCGGTAATTAAAGTGCAATAAAAACAACAATGCTCAGTTTGTCAGTAATCTTTAACTAAACATCATAATTTTCACTTGTTTAACAAAAACATAAGCATATTCTACATTTGAAAAAAAAAAAAAAAAAAAATAGAAAAGCCAAAAAAATTACCTTAATACATATAATAAAATCAAATGATTTGCTTATATATTGATATCCTGCTTATATTTAGATTTTAGAAGCACGCCGATATAATCCAATTACTGATGTCGGACCCATTATTATTATCAAAATCAGATACAGAAAGCCTTATCAAGAAATCCAGACTTCCCATCTTTGACCAAATGATGCAAATATTTGCTGCTCATCAGATATTTTTTCCTCTTTTTATACCTCACTCCGTGGAGCGGACAGATTGTGAGGAAAAACACACAAGCTGATCCATTGGATTACCATGAATTACCATTTAATCATGCAGCATGGAGTTGCTGCAAGGTGATTGGCTGATTTTGCTGTTTGTAGATGTGCATAATAAAGTAGGTGGTAAGTGAACACACACACACACACATATATGCACACGCATGTACCACATGTTTAGTTTTTCTGCAAAATGAACAAAAAACAGTTTCTGTTTTTATGAAATCGTGTCGTCTTTTATTAACTTGGATCATGTGAAAAAAATAATTACATTGAATTAAAAATAATAATAACATACAGAAATGATGTATATTCTACAGGTTATTGTATTTTCTTTTTTAAACAAAAGTAATAGACCGGTACCCAACAAGTACAAAGTACACATGTGAACAATATATTGAGATAGAAATAAAAGGCTTATTGGACTATGAAGAATATATAACATTTGAACACACACACACACTCACACACACATGCTGTCCTTCTCCCACTCTCTTTCTTCTGTGGATGATTTCTCTCAGTAATGATCATTGTCGTCACATGCCAGAAGACGAAGCAGAAGGCGAGTGGATCTTCGTCACTCATGCAGCTGTTTGAGGCTCCACAGCTGGATGAGGAGGAGGACCAGTTCAGATTCACTTGGTCCTGACAAGTTTTGCTGCTTTCTGCAGATGTTTGACTGATGTATGAGTTTTAGGAGCCAAAAAACATTGTAAAGAGTTTGGAAAATCTCCTTCCACCCTTCCACTATCAGGTAGAGAGGGAGGGGGAAGTGAACAAAAAGGCTGAAACATAGTCGTGTGATATATCGTTTCAAAGTTAATTCAACGAAGATTACGATTATGCATAATGCTCGTTGAATCGGGCTGTGATTTGACATGGATATTCTATGAGCAGATGCCAAGAGCCTCTCAGAGACCTGTTTGGGGGGGGGGTAATTAAAGGTTGATTACGATTTTACGTGGTTTTACTCGGTGGAACCGAGTCATTGGACTAAATTCTCTGGAACGCGGCCCGTGCTAAGACGTTCCTCGCCAAATAACCTGGTCGTAGTTCCTCCAAACTTGTTATATCAATCCTTCTACGCTTTTTTTGGCCAGCCTAGTATACAAAAAAATGAATTTGAGTAGATTTAAACGTGTTTAATAGATCAAGATGTTGAGTATTTGGCCTCCACAACTAATTGGTAGAGTAGATTTTCTTTGAATAAAAAGATGCTGCTGGATCCCTTAGAACAGATGAACACCTTGCATGCAGGCAGATGTTCTGTCTGTAGCGTGTGAATGTGGCTAATGGTGTAAAGTGCTTTGGGTTTATCACTTTGGTGATAAAACATATAAGTTGAGCACAACGATAACCAATTACAAAGCAGTTTACAGGCATTTTTTTTTTTGGTATTTTCCGTTCCTAAAGGTTTAGGTCTGTAGTTTAATCATAAAGCAATTAACGTCTTCCATTTGAACATTCTGAGCTATTTTTTTACACACCCATCTGTCGTTTCAGGTTTTTGAGCAGCTACTGTCTGTAGTTTCCCTGTTTTGCTCTCTTGTGTTCTTGTCGTACTATCCAGTTTCAAAAATGTAGCTGGAGAAAAAGAGTAGGTAGCTCTGCTCTAACTGTGACCTACAAAGATCAACACAACCTTAAATGTCCAAAAAGATTGGGTTTGGATTTAGAGGGCTTGTAGATTTAGCTGCTCCTGTTTTTATTTTGTTCTTTATATAGGAACTCGAAATTGCTCACAAGGGTGAATCTGCACATTGACATTGATGCATGCACACAAACTATTGAGTGTGTGCTGAATCATGGTCCCAGTAGTACAACTGGACTATGTGGTGCCAAGTGGGCAAGGCTTTTAAAAGAACAATAAATGGAGATATAAAAAAAAGTGCAATACATCTTACGCTACAATAACAAACAAATAAACACACTGAGGTGGTTTTCTCGCAGGTTTTTTGTTATGATGATCACTGAGAAAATGGTTTTGGGCATACACAGAGGTTGTGGCCCCCCTAGCAATCCCAAATTCATTCAAAAAAATTACATTCTTAATATAATGTACATAATAAACAAATGTTTTGAGTGCCATTAAACAGCATGTAATACTGTTAGTTTCATGTCACAGATATTAGTTCCTACCTCAGGTGTGTAGTATAAGTTTTCAGTGAAATGGTCCTAAACTTTTGAGACTTTAGGTTGGTTCTTCTTCTGTTGCACAATTCTTCTTCACATATGTGAATGGTGAAGCAACACTGCGCCCAGCAGTTCATGTATGGTACTGCAGCAAAAAATTAAGCAGAAAGTAGCCACTGACCTGATATTGTCATGAATTTACATTAAACGACACGCCGACAACATTATCAATTATGTTATAAATAATTTTTGCATTAATATATATGTTACAGTTATTCTGAATGGTGCAAATCACGAGATGGTTTGTTTATTTATTTCTGATTTTTTCTTTTGTCCCCCCTGGCTAGAATCTCAAACTCTGCCTATGGTTATGGGTTAACTCTAACCGTAACCGTCATCTCCATCATTCCAGCAGGTAAGAAAAAAAAAAAATCTCCCCTATTTTCCCTCATAACATCAGTCAAACCCTGCTGCTCTGACACATCTCACACCCTTTATTAGCATGCTGCCAACACACAGATGCAAATGCACACTCATATAAACAATAAACACAACTGGCTGCTGGATTTGTTTGTCTGCTTGGTTCATTTTTTTTTGTGTGTTTGCATTATTTTGGCACTCATGGAGAATTCCCAAAGGTGGAGGAAACGTCGAGCCAGTTTCACTCATTCAGGAACGACATGGCAAAGCACAGCTCAGCTCTCGCTGCACGTCTGGCCTGGTTTCAGTTTGGGTTTTTTTTTTTGCATTGGGTGGCCTAGTTGAGACTGAGGTTTTGCTATTTGTGGCCTGGCTAAGAAGCCTTTCTGGCCACAGATCAATGATATTTAAAACATAATGTTGAAAAAAAATTAAATAATTCATTTTCAAACCTCATTATTTGTTCCATTTGGAGAAAAACGAGGCCATAAAACAAGAGATACAGATAGAAGTTTTCATTAGAAATCAAAATATTTAAAAAACAAACACAACAAAACTAAACAAAACTCTGACTGATATTATGTTTTGAGCTTACACTCCTACATTGTCCAAAACAATGTGACAATGCAAAGTTGATTGATAAACCAGCTTTATATTGAGTACATTTCACTATAAGCAAGGCTTGCAATGACAAGATGATTGACTTTTCTCACCATAAAATCACTGCTGCAGCCCCTAAATTTGGAAGCTGGTGGGAGGCTGATAATATGAGATAGGAGTGAGCGGAAAAAAGATATTGGCTCGAATTGAATTGAGATACACCAACGGGAAAGAGCTTGGGAGAGGGGTGGGGGGGGGGATGCACTCCCACATTCAAATCACTTAGTTTTTCCAAAGCGTAACCAAATCCAAGCATTTCTTTTGCATCATCGCTGTCTTTAACATATGTAGGTAAACTATTTCCAACCATCTGTAAATACAGAGGTCAAGACACAGTACGTGTTATTTATCTATTGGTCTCATTCTGAACCATGTTACAGTGAAGGGAGAATGAATGTGCAATACCAAAGCTGTAATTGCAATACAAAAGGGTGCTCCATTACTTTTTAAATGTTTAACATTGTGACCTTGAAGCTACAGGGTTTCATCTAAAAAAAAAAAGAAGAGACTGAGTAGAGTTGTTTGTCTTTCTCTGTATGTTATTCTTTTTTTTATTTTTTTTTAATGAAAAATGCACCGCCGATAAATATCTTTTTTATGACCCCTTAGCGCACAATTATCATAACATACCGTAGGGGGTTGATAGGCTGGCTGATAAGTATAAGCACTCATGATTACCTCTGGAGGATTCCAGCATCACTCAGCAAGCCAGGGTTTTAATGAAAAAGCCGCCATCAGTTGATCTTATTTTTATCTGCTTGAAAATGAGTGCAATGAAATGAAAAGTCCAAGATTGTGAGACGTGATTGCTTTCTTTCTCCTTAAATATGTCTGTTCACTAAAGCGTGGCTCTTGTGCTCTCGAAAATAGTTTAAAAAAAATGAAATTCTGAGCAGGAGCTGGTGAGCTTTTTGCCTTGAGGGCAGCGTTTGGGTTTTAACCTTTATCAATAACAGAAAAAGAGCTTGAAATACATGATTCCACTTAAACCACTGTGTAGTAAATAATGTCATTATTTGAGGAAGAAAGTTAATTTGACTGTAATGTTTTATTATTGAATATAATTCATTCAAATATATGCCAAAAACGTCTACTGGTGCAAATGTTTCTTATCATTTTGAGTAGTGTTGTTCCAAGATTCCCAGCATGCCTCATACCACACAAAGTGACTCAGCCAAGAGACATTATTCCATATGAGTCATCAAAAACTTTACTTTTTCTTGTTGTTTTAACAGGCTCTTTAGTGTTCCAGGGATTTAAACTCATGCATTTGCTCTGTGGTTTTATTTCAGGCTCGGTCTCATGTGAATCATAAAACTGTCACAAAAATGAATTGATGCAATAATTTGTGTATACTCTAACCCATAACCTCTGGGTTAGCTAGAGCTGGCGATACTGGAGTTGTCAAGGAATTATCTTTATCTTTTTTATATTAAAATAAAGCTAATAAAGAAGGATCTAACAAATCATGTAATGCAATTATAGGAACGAGTTACCGTACGTCCTAAAGGGCCAGACGTTTCTTTGCTTTCTTTCTTTAATCCTTTTATTAGCACTTTCTTCTTTTACAGGTTCCCATCTTTACATTAATGCTTGAGATTTTCCCACAGTTTTCACAGTTGAGTTCTTTGTTTACAGGGCACGAGGGGGACGAGACAGAGCTCAAGGATGTAATCTTGTTGTCTGTTTGATTATTTTAAAGGTCCCCTAACCCAACCTAACCTCTAACCCTGACTAAAATAGTCTAATAAATTGTAACTGCACAAAATAACTTCCACTCTAAATACAAGAAAGAACATGCGGAAATCATGTTGCTATGAAAATAAAAACATTCATTTTCGTGACAGTATCACATTTCCGCGTGAGATCTTGTTATTGCATAACAAAAGTCAGTCGTTTTAATTCAAAGTTCATTGAGTACACAGTATGTTAAGATAGACGATAATGGGGTCGTGATAACGATACAATACAATGTTTTTGTAATGAAAAAAACGCAAAAAAGATGTCAGCTGTAAAAATAACCACGCTTTTATTTGACTTTAACTTTGGGCATACTTATATACTTACTCTAGGTATGACCTTTTTTGGGCAAAAAAACCCCTCTCGCAATGTCACTCGTACCCTCAATGGTACATCTTGGGACATTTTAATACTGTGATATCTGGTTGCACGTTATATTCTAACACCTTTAATTTGTAGTTATTGTGTTTCAAAACAAGTTGAACCCTTGTAACTGCAAGGTCAGTGGAAAATCTGATGCTCCTAGAGTGTTGACTTCTTACTAAAAGATTGTCAGCATAAAAGGTAAAGTTATGAGATTATAAAGAGAGACACCCAGTCGTATGTAGCAAAATGCCACAGTGTGCAAAAACAAGTCATTTTAAACTGTTTAAATGCTGATTATCATAAACCTGCAGGGTTCACGGCCAATCATGTGCTACTGAAGACAAAATCGAGGGAAAAGACAAATACTCTTACGGTGGGATATCAGCATACTTACACATACTTAAAGTACAAAGTCCCATACAAACCAAACCAGCCTTTTTATGATATGTTCCACTACATTTGATCCTTCAACCCAGAAGGAACCGCCTGCTTCTTCTCCATTCATTATTTTTTAATGTTGTCAATGTTTGATAAAGGCAATCCAGTCAGAAGGCTGGAAGAGATGTAAACCAAATCCATAAAAGTGTGTTATTCTACCTGGGCAATCATCAATTTGGGATGAAACCTTTTTAATTTTCTAATTTACAGCTACGAGATCCACTCCAGAGGACTTGTTTCTGATAAAGCGTGGCCACATACAGATTAAAAAGTATTCATCACCCAAATTCCTGAACCTTTGGTCCACAACTCCTTAGAAAAATATTATAAAATGCATCTGAATGCCAGATTTTTCATGTTTTTGTACAAATGTGGAAAAAATCAAATCTATTCTACTGTGCAAGGGAGAGAAACAAAAAAAAGGTTTTGGACACTTAAGGATAGGGGACTTTTTTTTTTCTTGTAAAAATCCAAACACTGAAAAAGCAGTCCTTCCACACCTTTCACAAAATTGAAAAGTTCACCATAGAAATGCGTCACATTGATGAAAATCAGAGCTGAAGAGGCGACAGAGCATGGAGACACGTGCTACTGTTCCTTGCAACTTGAATGGAGCATGTACAATATCTCACCCCTTTGTTCACACTTTACAAAAAAGGACACAAAAACACACTTTCAGGGTTTGAGTGTGTTGGCACATAATCATCGGCACTGTGGGCATTCACTGCACCAACCCAAAAGGCATTATTCTGCTAAAATCAAGACTTCTCTTGAATGAAATGGCCATTAGGTGAGTTTTAGTGAGGAGATCACAAAGTGCCAGAAATTCTTTTAGTCCAAGCTGCCCTTTGTTGCAAGACGAGGAAACAAATATGACATTTGTTAAAGTTCTCACTCTGTGTGTGTGTGTGTGTGTGTGTGTGTGTGTTTGTGTGGGTATAAAGCATGGAGGTCTGCTGGTCGCAGCACTGCATCGACATGTTACGGTTTGTACAAGATAACACTGTTATTAAGAACCAAATACTATTCGGTGGCTGTTTACAAAGCTGGAGCTTGATGCTGATGCGCGGAAAAACTGCGCCTCATTACCTTTTTTTTTTACTTCACTATCTTCAAAGTGCTGTTCTTCTCTTTCTGTTTTGTTGATTGTTACTCTCGCTGAGTTACTTTGTTGAAGCATCAACAACACTGCAGATAGGTATGGCATACGTCTTTGTCACTTTAAAAGTGTTGATCCTAAATATAGGGCCTTGTCACTTTGTTTTACTCCATGCAGTGGGTGTGATGAAGAGAAGAAAATAAACTTTCAGGTCGTTTTTTTTCCCATATATAAGTGTTGGCACTTTTTTGTGTGTCTCTACAAATTTCTGTTGCTCACACATGTGTCTGCATCCGTTGTGTGTGTCTTTGGGAATAGTCAGAGGGTGGAGATGAGTATGAGAAGCGAGTGGAGGTGCCATACTTCCCCAGCCCTGTTTCAGGACTTTGCTGCCCTGTTCCTGGTCCTGATCCAGCCCCCTGTCCTGTAGGATACATCTCATAGGCCTGCCCTTCCTCTATGGGTGGAGCAAAGCCCATACGGTAGCTGGGATACTGTGAGGTGTATCCATAGCTGTCATACGTCAGCTGAGTCGTGTTGTCCAGCAGGCCACAGTCTCCTGGGTAATCGCTGGGTGATGGGAGCGCCGGGTTGGGTCCTGCCTGCTGGCTTTGTGCTGCCCTGGTGAAGGTGTTGAATTGAGCGTATGTGGCGTGGGACATCCGGGAAGGAGGGCGGGGGTCGTAGCAGCCTGCCCTGGAGCCTGGCACCGCGCTTGGGGGAACGGCTCCGCTGGCCGCAGGTGAAGGCCCACTGGATGTAGCCCCTGCTGGTCCACTGTTGGGGATTGGAGGACGAAACTCTCCTTGGTAGTGGATGACACGGGTCTGAGGGCGTGCCTCGTCATGGGTAGTGGCCCGGACATTATAATAACCATTGGTTGGATCCTGTGATGAGTAGAAGAAATACGGAACTTTAGCAATTCTATTATCCGATTCATGGCTATTATATCCATCCATCCATCCATCCATCCATCCATCCATCCCTCCAATGTAGGACAATTTACCTCACTCTGGGACAATGTAGGACAGTTTGAGACAATTTCGGACAATTTGGGACACTCAGGGACAATTTGGGACACTTTTGGACAATGTAGAATAATTTGAGACAATGTAGGATAATTTCAGACAATTTCGGACAATTTGGGACACTCAGGGACAATTTGGGACACTTTTGGACAATGTAGAATAATTTGAGACAATGTAGGACAATTTGAGGCAAGGTCTGACAATTTGGGACACTCTGGGTCAATGTGGGGCATTCGGGGACAATGTCGGATATGCTACGACAATTTGGGACACTTGGGGACAATGTAGGACAATTTGAGACAATATCGGACATTATGAGACAATATCGGACAATTTGGGACAATGTTGGACAAATTGGGACACTCAAGGACAATGCAGGGGAATTTTTGACACTTTAGGACAATGCCGCAGCAGGTTTTTTTTGTTGTTGTGTCGTGGCATTGTCAACAGTGGCCAAGTTATAGGAAAAAAAGTATTTTTTTTGTTTGGCTGTGCTTTGTCGTACTGAGAGTGTGGAGGTCTCACTTTGTTCACTTTTCTGAGGAGTTCTTGACCTTAAATATGACCTTTGACACATTGAAAGGAAATGTTCAATGGTACCAGTGGCCAAGTTATAGAGATTTTTTTTTTTTTTTTTTGGTGACTTCATGAACTTTGACCCTTACCGATCTTTTTAATGGTAAGTGGTACAGCTTTGGTCGAATTAAATAAAATACTCCACTTGAGATGAGCTTTTCAGAAATGTAAGCATCAAACTTGTACGCTCGTAGAGATATGGAAATTTTTGGTTTTTGACACTTGACGCGACCTTGACATTTTGGCTCCAAAAAGGTGGACTGCACATCCTTGACATTGCCCCTATGAGATGACATACGTGTCATTAGTGCTGCATTAATAGCCTAGGAGGAGTTCCAGGACAAAGCAAGTTGCAGAAGAAAAATAATAATAAGAACTCCTACAATTACAACAGTATATTTGGCAGTTCCTAAATTAGGGTACGTGTACCCCTCGGGGTACTTGAACACCTCTCAGGAGGTACACAAAATTTTTTTTTTTTTACATGCACAGACTTTTTTTTCTCATTCATCAAGAATTTGTGTCACAACTCTTTAAAATACACCAAAAGGTGAAGTTCAAATTCTAAAACAAGCTAAACATCAGAAATTCAAGGTTAATGTTGGACAAGTAAAGAGTTTAGACAAGCTTGCAGACACAAATAATGTATAACATGAGCTAAGGGGTACTTGCGATAAGAAATGAAGGCAAAGGGATACATGGGGCAATAAAGTTTGGGTAACACTGATTTAGACATTATAGATCAATAAATTGAAGCTGATTTGGTAAGATAAAAAGAAAAACTATAAAATATTAAAATTGACGCTCGAAAGTTTGTTTTGAGTTCCATTGTCTATTGACATTGTTGGAAAAGTTTCAAGCATTGCATTGTGGGATGTGGCGTGGAAGTTTTTTTTTTTTTTCTTCATTCTAATATCATGGGAAATACCAGGAACAGACAAAAAACAAAAATGTTGTCATTGTCCTCATTGCCTGGCAAAGAAACGGTAAGAAGGAAGTAAAAACACTTCTATTCATCCATTTCTGAGTCCACATCTCACGAAATGCGTGAAAATGTCAAGAAACTGAGATAAAAACAAACCTTGGAGTAACATTTGTTAAGCAAATGATCTTTGATTTATAAATCTATGAGGCCTGCATGATAGATTAAAAATTGTACTCATCGCCTAATCTGTGTAAAGGTCACGAAGCAGTGGAAACTAACATACTGGATTTGAAGGACAGTTTTTAAATAAATTAAACTGACAGCCAAAGCAGTATGATCTAAAAAGAATTTCATTTAGTTTGGTTTGTATAAAACGTCACATTTTGTTTAGGTTATTAATAATTTAATCATTTTTCCATCTCAGAAGATAAACCTAAAAGTGCTGGAGTCACTCAACAGAGGCTTCAAACAGTTGCATCAATGATATTGAGGGAAAAAGACACCTACCAGCAAAAGAGCGATGGACATGATCACAATACTTATGCACCGTGCACAGTGTGGTGTCAAAGATGTTATAGCAAAGTGTCTGCCTCAAACGGCCGTTGTCAGCATGCCAAAACATCTATGCTGACTCATCTCACCTTGAGCTCGTACTCCTCCCGGGTATCGCTCTCGCTTCTGATGTCCTGCTTCAGGTCCATGTCGTCTTTGAACGGCTGAGTGGAGGGAGAGAGGGAAACAGAGGGCAAAAACTAAACCATCAAACAACAAAACACACACACGGAGAGAGGGAGGGTGAGAAAGTAACGAAGGAAGAAGAGAGGGAAAGGAGAGGAGAGAAAGGAGAGTTTCAGGTTTTTCATCCTAGGAAGCCAAAGGTCGAGAGACGATTAGCTGCTGAAAATGCTTTAGGGGTGAGCTTTTAAACCAGGTCGAGAGATTTCCGTTGATTTGATTCTCCAAAACTTCTGTGCAGGTATGCTTTTCTAGAGGGAACACAGTGTTAAGGGAGAAATACAAGTGTGTTTCTGCATCTGTCTGTCTAGTCCTCGGCTTTTGATAGCAAGAATGAATGACCGTAAACACACAATTTTTTAAATAACATTATATGTTCTTTGAACATCTATGTACAGTATCTGTCTTATGCTACACTAGCTCAAGTTTTTGTGTGTCCACTTCTGCCATGTTGCTCTTGGTGTCAATGTATCTGTGCATTAGGGCCATTGACCCATGTGACTCCTCTCTGCGGCCCCTAGTGTCTCAAATGGGTTTCTACTCACGGAGTACATGGCCTTGACCATCCGGGTTGCCGTGGAGACGTTGGCCGCCTCCTCCTCCAGACTGTGGGTCTCTTTGTTTACTGTCTCAACCTTGATGTCTGGTTTACCCAGGGTGACACCCCGACGGACTGGAAAAAATACAACACAACCTTGGGTAATGTAAATGTCGATGACATGCCAAATAGGTCCCATACGTTAATATTCTCAATAATTTATTAGATATTTATCTTTCTATCCAATTTTATTTTATTTTTGTCATATAGATAGAATGATGCTGACATAATGCTACATTGCCAGCAATTGAATAAAGAGAGCTTTACACCTCAAAGCTTTTCATAGTACAGAAGAATATTAACAAAATAAAGTAATCAAGCAACTGATTCCCAACAATCTAGCAATACATGGTAGAATGAACAAAGGAAATTAATGAACAAATGACTGACTGACCGAAAGACTGACCAAACAAACCAACGATTGACTGACCAACCAACCGATAAAACCAAGTACAATGGCTGATTAAAGGAAGGAACAAACCAACAACCAACGACTGATCGAAGGAACGAACCATCAAATAAACGAACAAAGAAATGAACGAGCAAACAAAGTAATACTTGAACAAGGAAACGACTGACAAACCGAATGACCAAACTAACTATTGAATGACCCAACCAACAAACACTAAACTGAACAAAGAAACAAACCAACCAACCAACAACTCACTGAAGGAACTAACCAACCAACCAACCAAACGACTAATTGAAGGAAAAAACCAACAAACAAACCAACAAACGTACGATTGACCGAACGTATGAACAGAGTAATAACAGACTGAACGACCAAACAAACTGAACCAACAAATGAGTGACCGAAAGAAGGTACAAACCAACAACTGGCGGAAGGAACAAACCAACAAATGAACAAAGCAATACATGAACAAAGGAATGACTAAATCAACAATAGAATCAATAAATAAACAAGTCATCCATGTACCCATCCATTTTCTGACCCGCTTGCTCCTTTATTCAGGGTAAACAAATTATTTAAAACAATATTAGGTTATGTTTCATTTCAAGTAGGAAAGAACATTTTTAAACCAAAGGTTTAGATACCATCAAAATACCATGAAAATATTTTTAATCAATCATAAGCATGGTGATCATTAGGTTATTTTTAAATTCTTCTTCAGATTTTTATTTGCTTACTGGGATTAAGGACAAAAGTATTTATGTACTCGTACCCAAACCACTGCCTATTGGGATTTTTTGATAAATGTGTTGCTGATGATGGTTAACGTAAAAAAGGGGATTCTATTGACATAAATGGAACAAAAGTAGGGGATTTGGAGTAGATTGGGTGCAGTGTGAAAAAGGCTTTACCAAGTTTATTGGAATGTTTTAGCACAAAAATATAACTGACAGCTATAAAAATGCCTGTTTCCATTCTTAGCATTGTCTTCTGCAAACTTAAATGCTGTGTTGACATGTTGCGAGAACAGAGCGCTATATTTGTCAGAGTGAAGAGCTCACTTCCAAAGCCAGAAACCTTAACAGTACAGATTGGAATCTGTGAAATCTTGAGCTACACCGTATACAACAAATGAGGAACTGTTTATCTGGAGACACATTGATGTTTGTTTGCGTTTCTATTTCCAACCATATCTTTTCTGCAGCGCTGTTATCAGCTCTGAAGCAGAAAATATACTCTTATCCCCAGAAAATCCCTCTAGGGACTCTGCCAATCACCTTCACTGTCTTTCCCAAATCTTTATTTGCTGTGAAGCAGCTCAAAAAAAATGAAAGAACAAAAACACTGTGACTGTTTTGAGCTCTCTGGCTATTGATGTGTGGTTTGTGTTTAGAAATGCTGATTGGATTGCCATAGGCTAAAGAGAGAACATACTATTGACCTTTAAATGCTCACATTTTCAAATGTTATTTATGGACATTATCTCCAGTATGAACAGCTTATAAACATGATTTGAAGAAATAACCATACTGTAGAATAAAAGGAGAATGCACAGTAGGCGTTTTAAGGCAGTTTGCCACAATATATGAATATTCATTAATCCCATTTGAATGAAGAGCTATATGGCTGGCATATGTCCCTTTTTCTTCATCGAGAGGCAAAATGAGTGGATGAAGGAGAGCTGACAGAAACACAGTGTGTAAATACCATAGCACAAACCCATTAGACAGCTACTGTGTTTACTCACGGCCTTTTCGTTGGCGATAGAGGAAGAAGGCGAGTGCCAGAAGAAGCATAAGCAGCAGAATAGAGGAGCCCACGGTACCACCAGCGATAATTCCCACTGGAACAATATCTGAAACAAACAAGCAGAAAAAAAGGGTCACGGTTGAGGGACAGCTGCGGTTTCAATGTAGCGGAAAGCTGCGCGGTTTCAGCACAAATCCTCTGGTATCCTTGCTTGCAGTTGTATCTCTAGTGACTGGTTGTGTTGATAAGTCAGACACGAGATAAAAATGGGTTTAAGTGAAGACACAAGGACAAATACAAGCTTTCAATATCTCGTTTTCGAAGATGGTTTGGAATTCTGACGCCTACAAAATTTGGAAATTCACTTTACCTATTCCCAATACCATCTACACAGAATGAATACATGATTATACGCTTAACCACAAACCTTTAAGTTAATTTCAGAAGATTAAATTATTTTATTCAGTATTTCATGTAGAGCACAGGTGTCAAACTCAAAGCCTGGGTCCCAGAATTGGCCCATCAGAATTACAGGGACTAGCGATAAATTTAAGATGCTTTAGCACTTCTTCAAGTAGTAATTTACATCTATAATTGACAAAGTAGCTAGCACTTAAATACACTCTTCTTTCATATTAAAAATGCTATAATTTGACTGTTGGGGCCTCTTGGTTAGAAAACTGTGACAATTCTGGCTCCTGAACTAAAGTGACCACATGCCTGACAGGTTTAATACAGCAACAACTACCTAAATATTCTGCACTGTGCAGCATTCATAAATGTTGGCCTCGAACACAAAACCATCCAATCAACAGTTTGAGATCTTTCTAATCTCTTCAGATTACGGGTGACACACCCGTTTCCTCCAATGTGATGATCATGGTTCCAGGTCCAAAGGAGTTCCAGGCAGTGCAGTTGTACGGTGAGTGGAAGTCGGACTCCATGACGTTGTTGATCGTGAGTGTGGAGAGAACGGCGCCGCCCTGAGACGGAGGTTTACTCTGCTCCACGGTGTATCTCTCCATCAGCGTACCTTTCTCTTTCTCCCAAACATTCTCCTTCCATGCCCAAACCTGTGACACACATTTCAATGTTTATTGTACATCGTAATGAATGTTTATCAATCGTTCCCTGGTCAAAATGTAGTAATCTACATTCATGCTGCTTACAGTAGCTGCTCCGTCAATTTCTCTATCGCTCTTTGTCCTCATAATAGATACACACACAGTGACACACACATTCACAGCATCATGCTCCATATTTCATAAGTTCTTGTGTCTCTGCATTAAGCTGAAACTATAACGTCGTTTCACATTATACGCTCTGAGCTCACTGCTAGTGCAGCGAGGGGGTGAGCTTCCTAAAAGCTGGGATTTCTGTCATGTTGCCACAGCACAATTGGATAATTGACGCTGAAAGGTACAAAACTTTACTCTCTCCAGCTCCTTTTCTCCCATTTTAACATCCTTCATCCCACTACACTTGGGTCCACTGATTCAAGCTTTCAAAATCAAATGGTTTTGCTGAATTTCTTTCATTTTTTCTTCTTAGCTGAGATTTTACAGCCTTTTTATATGCATTTTATGAGCTTTATGGACCTACTAAGAATAATACAGTTCTCATTCTATATTAAATAGTTTTAAAGTACTGAACAGGAAAAAAAAGGCAGCAATAAGAATAACTCTTTACACTTTTATTGTAGGGGCAGATTTAGGGAGTCAGCAAAAGCCTTTTTGTAAAAAAAAAAAAAAAAAAACCCTCGTTTTAGCTTCACATTCAGTCCACACATTGTATTTGGTGTAAGTTTTAGCCATGTTAGCCCAATATCTTTAAAAATGACAGTCATTGTTTTAGTCTGATCAAGATAAAAAGTGTGAAAGCGCCCCCCATAAAAAACAAAACCAGTTCTTTAAGCGCTTCTTTTACAGTAAAGATCAGACGACCTCAGGTCAGCTCCAACAAGCACATTAAACCCAAAAGCACAAAGGGAGTTGCGGGCTCTGAACTTCATTTTCCACATTCAAGGGTGACGATAGAAATACATTAGAAAAAAGAAGAAGAAAATCTTCAGAAACATACTCAGTTAATGGTTTAAAGCTGATTGTATATGAATGAATGTGAACGAAAAATCCCAATTGATCATATTGTTTGAACAAAAAGTGTACGTCAATGTTCTTTTACTTAAAATAACTTAATATTAACAGGCAGTATGTTATATTTATAATATAACAAGATGAGAGAGAACTATAGTAAACAACTTGATTGACATTAGGAAACTATAATTTCACAATTTCTTGGCCACAAGGCCAAATTAATCCTCTATACATTTGCATATTCTACCTCAGGGATAACGCAAAGCAAATATTTCACTGGCCTAATGTTATTCTGTAAAACCTTCATATTTTACAGTTGCTTGAAGGGAGATAAACTTTAAAAAAAAAAAAAACAATATTCTATAATTAGTATCAGGTTGTTTTCTTCTAATCCCAAAAGCATGCAAGTTAATCAGAGTTGGAGGAAAGATTGTGTGCGTAACTGCAGTGGACTGTGTGTTCATGATGGTTACTTTATGAAATGCTACTGAAATCCTATTAAATTTCAGCAATTATGTTTTTCACTCTCTGTTAGCTTGTCACCATCACTTAGATCTCTGAAGCACTGGCCTGTATAACATTATAACATTAAATGTGACGTCGCCCACAGGCTTATTATGTAGAGAAAAAAGCATGATATAAATGTGTGTTGAGGCAACATCTCTCAAAACCCAACTAAACAAAACTCTACCCTGTGGGCTGAGCTTAAATGATGATGCGCACAAACAAAATACTGGCATAGTGTACTGTTTAGAACTTCTGTACAAAGCAATACGTATCACACAATATTTAATATGTGCATCTAGATTCTAGAATGTGGCCAAAGTGCAGTAGATCGTGCCACCAAGAGCATCCTAATGTGCTAAACAGAGTGTGGACCAGATTTGCCAACACCTGTGCAACACACCTGTATAAAATCCCCTCTAATTACCAGTGCAGCACGCCCAGTGACACTCCCAACACAAATGTAAAAACAAATGACATTTTTATTTTGGCTCCTACAATGCAAGTTTCAAAAGCCCTCTTTAAAAAAAAAAAAAAAAAACCAACAAATTGAAATATGGGTTTTAAAGTTATTACAAAACAAAGGCAATAATAATTTGCCCTAACTGAAAGAAATGTGAAAGCTAAAAGCCAATTTTAAACCAAGATCTCTTTTGTCAACGCTAAGCACATCACACCATCACATAACAAAAGTGGTAAATTAGTTTGTTGGCTGCAGACCACTTTATAAATGAATCAATTTTAATGAAACAACCATTTACTCAAAGGAGGCGATGTAACTTTGGCCTATTAAATAACTGGTTCCCAAACTGGAGGGTGCACCCTAGTGTGCGCCGTGAAGTCATGACAGGGAAAATAGAACACTCAAATAACTTTATTATCCATCCATCCATCTTCATACCCGCTTATTCCCGTTTAACAGGGTCGCGGGGGTCTGCCGGTGCCAATCTCCGGCTCTCATAGGGCGCTGGGCGGGGGTACACCCTGGACAGGGCGCCAGTCCATCACAGGGCAACACAGACACAGACAACCATTCACTCTCTCATTCACTCCTATGGGCAATTTAGAGACTCCAATCCACCATACAGTCATGTTTTTGGATTGTGGGAGGAAGCCGGAGTACCCGGAGGAAACCCACGCAGCACGGGGAGAACACGCAAACTCCACACAGAAAGGACCCAAGTCCACCCCAGGGCTTGAACCCAGGACCTTCTTGCTGTGAGGCGGACCACTAACCACTAACCACTAAGCCACCGTGCGCCCTAAACTTTATCATTACTGTTCTAAAATATTTGATCAAATTTTATGTTTTGTCAATGAGTTTTGAAGAAGAATATTTATATTTCTAAAAAGCATTTTTCAATAAAGCTTACATGTTGTATCCATTTTGTTGAAATTGTGTTGCATTGTTGAATCCAACACAGTACTGTATATTATTCAGAGAGGAATAGTTGACGAATTATGGGACAACAGTTTTAATCTTAAGAATATGTTTAAGATTGAGGAAGAGAAATTTAAAGCCTTGTTTAAGTTTTTAGAAGAAACCGAGTTGTTGAAAATAATTAAAAATGTTTATTGATTAACTCATTCAGTGCCAGCCATTTTCAAAATTTCTACCCCCTCAGTGCCAGCCGTTTTTAGAGCATTTTGACTCATTTTTAAAGACCCACATAATATTTTGTCCGATGACAATCTGAATTCTGAAACCAGATTCTGAAAGTCTCTAATTTCATCAGAAAAAAAAGAACTTGTTTTGTTCTTCCGTAATCAGCAGTTGAATAGAGACAAGTTTCACACAAATCACCAGTTTGTGACAAAAAGCTGAGAAAAATGGCTTTTTCTGAAAAAATATATTCGTGACTTTGAAGCAATTTTTTTGCTTTAGGGACACCTCAACATTGTTTTCCTTCTATAAAACTACAAAAACAACAGAGTCCGGGCTTTTGATGGCAAAATTAATATTATTTTGCAATCTATGTCAGAGTTGAATGAATTTCTTATTATAATTTGGCCGTCCTCAAAGGCTCTCCCCCTATTAGTTCCCACACACGCAACTTCCTCCGCTTGCCCCCCTTGATCTTTTTATCTCACCATCACGACACTCTCAATAGTCCACTTACTTCCACACATGCTCTGGTCGAGTGTGAGCTGGTGGGAACTTCATCATCAACTCCTGTAGCGCCATTTTCTGTCTCGTAAACTCCTTTCCTCTCCCTCTGAGCTCTGCATTCAACTACCACCTACATGTCACCTATTATTTTGCTATCTGGCTCACAGTTGAATGTTTTGCTTACTGTATTTTGTATCTGCCGCCCCCTGTCCCCTCCCCCCACCCCGTCAATCACACATACGTAAATTCCTCTTCCTCGTTTGGCCCGGTTAGTTGATGGTTTTATCTCACAATTGCAACATTATCAATAATCCACTCAGGTTCACAGATGTTCTGTGTTTGTATGTGGTGCTGTGAGCTACTGGATATTTCACAATATCACTTCATAGTGCATCATCTCACTTGACCCTGCTTCTTCCTCCATAGCTGATGGTAGCATCAGTGGCTAATCTCTCATCTAAAAGTGCGTTGCTGCCACCTTCAGGGCACAGTTGGTCGCTACATCAACAGAGAAGCCTTATATTCACAGTAGAACGCCATCACAGCGTATCCCAGCAACTTCCATGAAAAAACGTAATTGACGTAATATTACGTCAATGGCACTGAATGAGTTAATGTTGCATCCTCTCAAGCCTTTTGATATAACATCCTAGAGGGAGCTGTAACAACCACGCAATAGTGAAAAGCACAATGGAATCGATTCTCTGATTGGTTCAACATGACAGTAATGGAGGAAAAACATCTGATACTTCAATGAGAAAGAACTCAGTCTGAGTGAAAAAATTCGGATCATGTAAGAACAACAAGCTAATCAAATTAATTCAAGCCTTCTTTAGACCAAATCCAAAATGGCCCTCTATTATGGTTTTTACTAAGAAGTTTAACTATCAAAACAATTGGGACTAAAAATCTGTTTAAATAAGCAGAAAGAAATCTACCAGCTCTTTACAGTACAGCCAATAGCAGCATATGCCATAGGAAGCACTTTATATGCACATAGTGACACTAGTCACACTGTTCTGGGATTCCCACACCTCTCACTGAGCCATGCAGACACCTCTGCAAAAGCCTCCTGTTTCATTTCAGCCAAACCATCGAGCGATGAGTCACATCTTTCTCTGCAGATGACGAACAGATTGTTACTCGTGATACTGTTGATGAACTTTGTTGCTGCCTTTCAGACCAGCAACACAGGCTGGTGAAAGAAACTGAAATTCATTGTGTGTGTGTGTGTGTGTGTGGTCTTTATAAGGATGGACAAGAGGAAGACATCAGGACTGTGGCTATAGATGCAATCAGAAAGATCAAACACGTCTGCAGCAGATTACAACGTCTCAGGATGGACTTACAATCTTGTCAGGTGGTGGAGTGCTGGCGATGTAACACTTGATCTCTCCTCTCTTCCCTCTGACTGCGTATTGAACTGGATCACTGGAGATGATGGGGGGACCTGGGAGAGGCATACAGGATGATGCACAGAGATTTATATGCAAAGAGAGAATTATTGCAACAATCAGATACCATCAATTTAGTAAATGGATCTGACTATGACAGCCACTGAGGATCATCTATTGATTGACTGACTCATTCCTTTGTATACCCATTTGCACCTGCATGGCTGGCATCTACTTTTAACCCAGGGCCAGACATTTCCAGGCAGACATTTTAATAGTCAGATGCTTCATTTTCAGTGGTACAATGTCGGTCCAGACAAAAGCAGTGATGAAGATATTATTAGGCAAATGAGTCGAAAGGCAACAATATTTAAAAAACGTTTTAAAAGAATAAATTATTGTGTCACATCTAACTGATACAGATGTCTTTGTGACTGTGTGTATGTGTATAGTGTTGTTTGGTAGAACACTCGATCTGGTGTCCTTCTTCTCACACCTGCTTTCCATTACCTCTAGTTACTTAACCTATATATAAGTCTGGTCAATCTAGTTGACGCTGTCCCGTTATTGCGTGGGACAGCTTCTGCTACACCTGCAGTACTTGTTGTTTCAGCTAACGCTACTCTCTTTATTCCAGGTCCTTGCTGACCAACCAGACCACGTTTTGTTGATCCTGATCTGCTTGTTCTTATTTTGGCCAAATCACCGCTCTCCTCTGCATTTTGGTCATGATACTCACCCATGTCAAAACATGCGTTTGATTTTTATAACTAAACAATTTGAAATTCTATAGCTTTGAGATACTGGGTTGAATTTATTTATCATTTAGCAACTGTGCATACGTTCAGATCTGAGCGTTGTGATGGCAATCATACGTCTTTAACGTCCAAAAATGCATAAATGGCCTCTTGCTGTTGCTCTTTCAAAAAGGAAATACTGGATTCTTCTAAAACTGAGTTTATAGCAGCTTCCACACGTTCGTCCTCATGCGTCGACATCTTTCTAGTTTGATTCAAAGTTATGCTAATAGCGGTGTCCCAGCTAGTTCCTCTCCCCTCAACTGCGCATGCGCCAGCTTTGCTTCAACGCTTCTCCCTTTGTCACACCCGGGTATCCCGCCCTAAAACACAACACTACCTCATGATTGGTTTGAACTGGTTGGGTTCGCTCACGGAAGGTAAGAGCTGGAGCTGTACAAGATGGATTCTGGTGTTTGTGAACACCAAGAGAATACATCTCGCAGGCAAGGTTAGCAAAATCTGACTGGGACTGAAAATAAATGACTAAACAAGCCCCAGCTGTCATCAGAGCATAAGCAGACACACTTTCAGAACAGATCAAAATGGATTATTAAAACAAAATAACTCTGCTCGACCAAAATGTAAATAATTGTCTTCATCAAACAGCAGTGATTTAAGCTTTTATAGGCTGTGGATGCGTACAACTTAATTTAAACCATCACTAGGCATTGGTTAAGTTAGTTATTGAAAACTTAATTCAAACCTCAGCCCAAGTCCGTTCCAATACGGAAACACTGTTCAGTGCCTTCGTTATTCTCTTCCACAGAGCATATAAAGAGGTCCTTAAGTTCCAGTTTTCACACAAAGCACATCTTTGGTTTTCTTCACCTCAGCTGTGAGGACGCTGATTTTTATCTCAGAATCATTGATTTCGTTGCCAATGTTTGTTTGACCTCAGCGAGCAGGGCCTCTGAACCAGGAATATTTGAGGGCGTAACATGTTAAAGATGATGAAATTCAGCAACCGCATTTAGCAACACCTGATCTTTTGTACGCTGGGATTGGTCTAATACCAATGTTTCATAAATCATATTTTGGTCCTGTCGTACGACCAAATGTGCATTCAGATTTGCACCCGTTTGATAAATGAGCGCCAATGTGTTTGAACCTCACAAGGATTTATTTTTTGGGATAGATGGACAATGTGTATGTGCTAAATGTAAATATACCCCAACAGTACTTATACCTAAAGTTGCTGGGGATAGTGACTAACCCTTTTTTTTACACAGATAAAGTTATAGTGTAGGTCTCATAGATCAATAAATCAAAGGTCTTTCTTCAGTTTTTACTGAAACAAATGTCAAAGGCCGATATTGCCGCTCGCAAGTTTGTTGTTAATGACTCCATCACAAACAATTGGTTTATTGGCAAAAGGTTATGTGACATAAGCTTCGAACCAATTTCATGCATTGCATTGTGAGATTGGTAATCCCGTAGAAGAATTCAAAGACAGGTATAAGTAAAGTAGTGCTATTACTTCATTCTTCCTGTGATTCTTTGAGTTTTTTGCCAAACTAGGAAGACTTGATGTCATTTTTTTGGTGTTCCCCGGGATATATTTGCTTGTTTCTGTTTCAACCACATTATTAACATCCGCCATGGCTTTGGCACAACTTTTAATTCATGAAAACCCCAGAAATGCTATTTTGCCTTCAGTGTTAGTGAATAGCTTCTGCTATTTTGCTGGACTGGGGGGCTCTGTCTCGGTTTGTGTCCGGCTCCTGGTGCAGACGGCTCCTTGTGATGTCTCCTTAACTAGATCCTCTGTACTCAGCCATGTGCCATTGTCCTTATTTTAACCTGTGTGTCTGTGTGCGGTGGACAGGGTTTGTGCAGGGTGGGTGTATTTTTAATTATGTAAAAGCACTTTGAGTTTACACTTGGATGAAAGGTGCTTTCTTATAAATAAAAATGCATTGATTGATTGAAATGTTTTTGGGGCACACTGGCATCAGTGGTGGATGAGAACAACCTTTGGATGAAATGCAGGTACCGTTTAAAAAACAATTATCATCCCAAGCAGCTTAAAAGAACATATTGTTTGGAATTGTGCAGTTTATTAAGGACACAAGTGTGGCTTTTCATCAATTTCAATTGAGGAAGGACCCTAAATACTAATTCAAAAATGACCATAGCAAATAAACAGGGTTAAACTGAAGTAAAGTACAGATATTGTCAAAAATCTGAAAAGCACAAAAAATTGGAGGTAAGGCGCGGCATGGCCAAAAAGTGAAAAAAAAAAATTCTTTCTGGATTTTAAGGCTATAGAAGGACCCTAAATACTGTTTACAGTATGCAGAAAGCAAACAACTGAAGTCCTCATCACGTTAGCTTAATTGCCTATGTACAGTAGTGTATCTTTCTGTTTCATTAGATCAAGAAATCCGTAACTTTACTTGATCATTGAATGTAATTCTTTGAGTGAAGCTATGCGTTAAAAGCACAAGTTATCGGAGGCTTGCCAAACTTTAGTTTTTGATGTCCAAGGACATGACAAGGAACTTTATTATCTTCCTGCTTGGTCTGAAGAGTTGTTGTGTTTCATAGATTTAAGAAGCCTTTAAGAATGTTTCATTGCCATGATGTTGATGGATCAGTATTTATTTATTAAGTACTTGCTTGGACCTTGAAAAGATATTCTATCAAAAACTGAAATATTTGCTTCTAGCATGGAATGGGGCTAGAAATACACTGATTAGGTATTTTGTGGGAGACTGTGGGGTGAAATAAGTTATATCTATTTGACAGGAATACTTGATCTGTGCTGTCGTGCTGTGCATTCAGTAGCATTAGCTGTCACAGGGTTAGATATAGATGCACACTTACAGGACGATACTAGATCAAACAAACACATTAAGGAGAGCCGAGTGGTTTCATTATTCATCGTCCACGGCTGACAAAGAGGAATAGATTTACACGTGTTTAAGGAGCTGTTAAACATAATCTGTGATTTTCGCAGACATCAGCACCTTTGATAACAGCGGCGTAAGTGGATGATAACTGACCGTTGACAGTGAGCGTAACCTCGGTCTCTCCCACTCCAATACGCGGCACAATGGCCTTGCAGACATACTGGCCAGCATCAGCTTGGCTCACCGACTTCAAATAAAGCTGGTTGTTGTTGCTGAGCACCTAAAATACACAAAATGAAACAGGTAGTTTAACAAAAAAAAAAAAAAAAAAGTGATATCAGAGGCAGACGACCACACTGAGACACGTAGTAATGTTCAAAAAAAGGGTCGAGGGAGGAAGATCTATATTTAATTTATAAAACATGTTGATTTACTCAGCAGGCTCCATTAGTTTCGCCTCGAGCCTTTCTTAACTTGTTAGGCATGAATTAAAGATTTAAGATATGAGGACTGAGTCTCACCACTAACCGCCTGCTTTTCAGTTGAGCAAACATTTTAAAAAGCCGCCTCTACAAAACTAGTTTGGATCAAGTTCAAAGAAATGATGACTTCATAGTAATGTCTTCCAAAAAAAATAAAAAAAAATGAACATGTACACAGAAATTAGACACAAAAATGTGAATTGTTTGGGCTCAAAGATTAAAGGTGCGTCTCACCATGTTGGAGCCTTTTTTGGTCCAGGTGAGCGTTAGAGGAGGGTTTCCAGACCACTTGCAGTTCAGAGTGACGTCCGAGTCTGCATCAACTGTCACCGGCCTGGGCTCAACTACCAGTATAGGACCAACTAAAAATAAAAAAAATAAAAAACAAGTACATTCCTCTTACAAAGAGTTATAGAATAACAAATACTCTGATATGATTCATAATAGTACCTCAGGCATGTGCTATAACAAGCACTATCAGCACTTTTATAAATTAGAGACACTGTATGTGAAGTTGTTGGTTTAAAGCTGCTACCCAGATCATTTATTTTATTAAATAAAATATAGTGTAGGCCTCATTGATCCACAAATCGAAAATAATTTACTCCAAACTAAAATAGGGTCAAAATTGTTTTGGTTTCCATCGTAAACGTTCCGTTTGTTCACATTGCATCGTGGGATGTGGACCGTTTTTACTTCAGTTTTAATGTGATTTCTTGTTTTTTCTCACCACACATGGAGGACAGTGATTCTCTTGACACCATTTTTGTGCCAGTTTCTTCTTGTTTTTCTCTGTAATATAAGAATGACGTTAAAGCACTTTTATGCAGCCCTATCCGCAACTTCACATCCCACAATGCAATGCGCGAAAATGTCAACGAATGGAGCGTTTACGGTTTCCTTTCTTTTTGGGGTATACAATGTTTGATTTATTGATCTATGAGGCATACGCTATGAGTTTGTCTAATAAAAGAATATCGGGGTAGCAACTTTAAATGTGATGGCTATTTTTTTTTAATTTTTTCTTACAAGATATGTTTTTATAGTATCTGTATGACTCTGCATTAATGTTTTGATTATTTGTATGTCCTTAGTTTTACATCGACCTGCCAAGGGACTAAAGATGAAAATTAGCAATAGGCTACATTCTTACATATTAACTGTTCATGAATATGTATTATCTGTTTAATAAAAAGTAAAGATTTGCTATGAGTTCGTAGATTGACTGCATAAGTAAATCTGCCTCTGATCCTCCGTGTGTTTATCCTGTAAATAACTAGACTTCAACCTAAACAAATGGTGAAATTCAATTAAATGTTTTTCATTGTTGTATTAGTTGTTTTATTATTCAAATAAAATAATGTGAAATACATACAAAGTGTGATGTTGAGAATGCTTTAGCTCCATCTCTATTGAAGCCTTTTGTAGCCAAAAGCTTGTCTACACGTTATGGCTCAAGTTTGGCCTCATCTTTACTTGCAATGCAAAGTTTACTCCTGCAAACTTTCACTACATCTACTATACGCAAGATGCCAAAAAAAGTCTGGAAAAAAAGACAAGATGCCTCCCAGGCTGTGGGTTCATATAATAGTTCATGTAAAATATCATCCATATGGACAATGAGACTGCAGATGACAATACACTGCCTGTAGAGGCTTGATATTTCTTGTGGTGCAACACACGCACACACTCGACATTTGGTGGGATTTAAAAGAAAACAAGTTTCTTATGATAGGCTATACTTTAACCCTTCGCTCGGTAGTTTGATTTCAATGCACACATACAGTAACTCACCTATTGGAGTCTTTGCTCCTCAAATGCTTCACTTTAATCTTACTGAACTCAGTCACACTTCTGTCACAACAGTGCATAATGAATAAACAAACTATTTCTTTACTTTTCATTTCATGTTGCAACAAATAAATCACAGAATTACAGGGTTGATACTGGCAGAAGCAAGTCAAATGTATTGCTTTTCAATGCCATTTAATTTTTAATGCCCAAACGCTATATTTTAATGGCACAAATGCAGAAAAAAAATTAAGATTTTCAAACATTTCATCAAACAGAGGAAAGAGAATTGGAGCAAACAAACATTTTCAGCAAAAAATGTATTTTCAATTAACTTATAGAGTAAAACAACTTCATTACAATAGGCTATACTTTAGCCCTTCGCTCGGTAGTCCAAATTCAATGCACACATACAGTAACTCACCAATTGGAGTCTTTGCTCCTCAAATGCTTCACTTTGTCACTGGTTTGTGAGTTTTCCTATAAATGGATGCTGACCACTAAGGAGCAGGAACAACTCACAAAAGCAGCAGTTTTGATGACTAGCCATTACATTGTTTCACTAATTTCCCAATTTCTCCAGCCCATAAAACACTAACTTTAGGGAAAAACACAACTGCCATGGGAGATAAAGTGATAACCAGTTAATACATTTAGCTGTGGGTGGTTTCAGTGTTATGGGTAATAAGTGTAATAAATAAAGTGTCAGCTTTGTTAAGAGAATAAACACTATGCACACTGGACTCACAGTGCACATCCACCAGGATGCTGACGTTGGTGCTTCCTATGGCGTTAAACACTTGACAGGACACTGGCTCGGTGAAGAAGGAGTGATCTGCCGTGGTGACAAAAACACTTTCTCTGGCTCCCTCCAGCCACACGCCACCTTTAGCCCATCTGACATAAAAACACAGCACCATTCATCATGTTTTCATGCTTTGCAAGTCACACACTATAACAAGAAACACATTTTTTGCTATCTAGATCAAAATCACACAACCTTAATGCTCAAACAAGTGGCACCAATCTCTAAGCTCAAACTAAAGTCAGTTTCTTAAAGTGGTGAGTGTCACAATACATCGCTGCTTCTGTGCTTTGGATTAAAAATGTAGCTTTTAGTTGTTGAAATGTTCAATACTTTCACTCGTTCCATTTTTTAGTGTTTTTTTCAAGCAGAAACTCTAAATCAGAAGTGGCACCAGAGGACACACGCGAGCAGATTGAAGAAGATGAAAGAGATCTCTTTGGCTGATATCCTGATGTTGCACAGCAGGGCCAGCATCAGAGAGTTCTCTATTTTGACCTGAAGCAAAATTACTGAACATATTTAGAGCTCAAACAGACCTGTAGCTCATGATGGGAGGGTTGCCAGTGGCCTGGCATGTAAAGGTGACTCTCTCGCCCTCCAGGACGGATCGAGGTTCAATGGAAAGAGTCACTGTTGGAGGGTCTGCAGAGGGAGCATATGACATATTTTTGAAGAATGACTAAACAAGAGTATAGAATACAAAAAAAAGCATTATTAGCCAAAAAATGATTAACAAAGTGTGTTGCACAAACTCAAATATTTTTTCTGGATCATCTATGCATTGACCTTCTTTAAATGCTAAATCATACCTTGAATTAAATATGTGCATAAGGTATACATTAGGGGTGGTTAATCAAGCCCAATATCCCAACTGAAATCTCGATTCGATTACAAACTGATTTCCGAATATTGCGGATTATTGATCTTCTATTTACATCAGTCACCTGCTGAATTATTTGACTTCTCTTTAATGCTAATACCCCAAATAATTATTTAATTTGAAGAAAGGAAAAAGGTCAAAATTGCCGCTTGAAAGTATGTTTTCATCTCCACCGTAAACACCACGTTTGTCATTTTGCGCATTGCATTGTGGGATGTGGAGTCGCAGAGATGGGTGCATAGAAGTTAATTCCGATATCACAGTGAATACTGGAAACAAATTAGACGAGACAAAAAATGGTTTCAAGAGAATTGCTGGAAATTACAGTAAGAATTAAGTAAAGACATTTCGGCAACACTTAATTTGAAGTTTTATACATAAAGGCTGACATTACTCTGTCATAATTATGACATGACATCTGTCATTAGCATCAATAAGATGTCATGAAGGCTGTGATTAAGTGTTTTTCGTTACCCTAACCCTTTGTTACCCTAACCCCTAACCCCACCAGATCCCTCCACCGAACCCAAAAAATGCCAACATAGCTCCAAAGGTGTCGTAATTTAGTGAAATCATGCTAATGACAGGTGTCATGTCATAATAATGACAGTGTAATGTCAGCCTTCAAGTAAAGTGTTACCAACATGTCTCTGCATCCGACTCCACATCTCACAATGCAATGCGCAAAAATATCAATGAACAAATGATGTTTGCTTCATTGATCTATGAGGCACACACTATGATTTTATTTAACAAAAAATATCAGGGGCAGCAGCTTTTAATCATGGTGATTATTACACATTAATCCCACCGTAAAATGTATATGGTATAATTTAAAATCCCCCATTCCAAATATACAGTACTTGTGCCAGATTCGCATGCACTAAATATCAAACAGTCCTGAATCGTGAATATATATACTAGTATATGAGCTACATTTACAACCAGTGGGACCCATTTGCTTGTAAAACCAATCTTTCCTCAGAGATTCCAAAAAAAGAATGAAGGTGTAACGTACGGTGGACATTGAGGTGGACAGTGACCCGTTTGCCCATCGGCACTGCAGGATTGCTGGCCACACAGGTGAAATTGCTGCCGCTATCAGTGTCGGCTGGAGTGATGGGCAGGTAGCTCCTGGTTGTCACCCTCTTCCTGTCGGGCAGCACCTCCTGTTCAACAGTGGAAAATAGATAAAGGAGAAATGTGTTACAAGAACAGAGGAAGGGAAGGGTAGGTATTAGTAGGTGAAGGTAGAAGACAAATAGTTTGAGCTCAGTGGAGAGGAAAGCTTGAATGGGGGCCATGAGAAAAGGAACATGCAAACAATATGAAAATATACGATTTCTAAGGTTATTTTAGAGGCAGATTGGGAAGAAAATACAATAATGAGTCAGCGCTTGCTTTGGTTTCCTCAGTGCATATAAAAGCATGAGTGTGCAGCATTAGCCCCGTCCTGCAGGGATAATTCTACGGCTGTAGGAGAGAACTGAGCACTGTGAGGACTTTCAGTGTTGGAAAATAGGAGAAAAATGTAACACGTTCTATGTGCAGGCTATCAGAAAGTCAGTGAGAGAAAGAAGGGTGTTATGAAGGTGTGAAAAGTCTCTGTGCTCGTGGTGTGCTGCAGGGCTCTGTTATGGGCCCACCACTGCTTTATAAAATTAGCTGATATAATGGACATGCTGATGACTGTACACACTACTCTTTATCTCTACCTGCTACCTACTAACACTTAGGGCTGGCCAATATATCAAGATTCAAGATATATTAAGTTTTCTATTTTGGCTATACAGAATATCGCCTATAACAATATATATTTTTTTTTTTCATAGCTTATTTTGTATAATAATACTTGTTTTAGGAGTTGCTACTAGTGCTACTTCTCAGAACAGCATGAAAAACAGCTTGATGGATTACTGAGTGCAAGGGCGTAATCTTTGTTTAATAGAAAATGGAAACATTTGAACAAAATGCATGCAATTCCCTGCATTCTGGTGCATTTTAGCCTCATGAACAAGTAAAAAAACTTTATAAAAAATAAATTGGTACAATGATCTTACGTAACACAGTCACACTTGTGTCACAACAGTGTGTAAGGAATAAAAAAACTGTATTTCTTTACTTTTCATTTCATGTTGCAACAAATAAATCACAGAATTATACAGTTGATACAGGCAGAAGCAAGTCAAATTTAATGCTTTTTAATGCCATTTCATTTTTAATGCCCAAATACTATATTTTAATGGGACAAATGCAGAAAAAAAATCAGTGCATATTTCATTTAAGAGTTGATTTAATCAAACAAAGGAAAGAGAATTGGAGAAAACTAAAATTTTCAGCAAAAAAAAGTTGTTACACTTCATCCAAAAAATGCAGCTGAATATGTTTTAGACTATAATTATGGTCTTTTCAATTAACTTATACAGTAAAACTTGTTGAGCAATGTCATAATTTCCCAATAAATTCAGATTTAATGCCAGTTTGAATCCAATTGAATGGTTTTTAATAACAATGAAGGCCTTAATGTTCATTAAGTGACTTTTAATGCTTTTTAATGCATCACAAAAATGTTCCAAAAGTTTTTTTTCCGTCTGTCAGAAAATGGAACAAATTGTTGACAGATTGTTGTTTTGTTTATCTCATCAGGCTTTTCTTGATGAGTACGGCAAACCGCAACATGGTTTTAACTCTTTTGTAACATAGAAGATCTTAGCCATGTTTTTAAACGTTGAAGTGCACTGAAGCTGCACTCCAACCTGAACCAATGTCCCCAGAATTTCAACTTCTGTGAACAGACCTCACACTTCAACGGACAGATCTTTTAGGACTTGTGCAGCTTCTGTACTGGAGTTGTACATGCAACTGTGCCTGAACATTGGAAGCTGGATTGCAAGCAGTTTGAAATGCTGCCTTCGATTGCACTCGGAACTCGGGGAGATCAGGGCCGTCAATTTTGACCTCTGAGGTAAATGCTCGGAAAACATGACTGGTCACAGTCAGCTGATGTTTGTTTTTATATTTTTCTGAGGAGCAAAAATGCCTGCTGGGGAAATATATTAGCTCCTTGAGGGTAAGAGAGAGAGAGAGAGAGAGAGAGAGAAACGTCCTACACTTTAAGTAAGACTTGAATGCACCAGCAGAGAGAATCATGCTTATAGAACCATAGACCAGGGGTTCTCAACTGGTCTCACCCTGGGACCCACATTTTGCCACGGTCATTAAATCGCAACCCACCTTTTTTTTTAAATTCAACCAATCAAATTTAGTTTTTCAAAAATGAAAACACATGTATACAATCTTTTTGAAAAACATAAATCTATATATTTTCCTGTGCAACATGCATTTCACAGCATGCCTCTCAAAAGAAAAGTTTATTTCAAAATAAAAGGCAAGTGAACAAAAAACAGGCTTTGGAGCAACAATTATCTGAAAGCCCATCATTTGCAGGTCTAGATTTCAGTGTAGAAGAGCCTATAATAGTAAAATCAGGTAATTTTCTATTAAAACAGTGTATTTTAGAAAGAAACAGCTTTAATTCTGAACATACCAATATGCATTAGGGGTTTTAGGCTTTGGCACCTTTAATCTTTAAAGTTGACACTTTAACACCTTTTCATGATTTATTATCACGTTAGCTCTTATATACAGATACAGCATGAGTTGCTCCTGATTCAATGAAGCTGTTTTAACAAACTTTGATAGGATCAGTAACCTTAACCAAAAAGCTTTACAAAAAATCCCAAAAAATAGGATTTTATAATCTCACGTCAAGCTCAGTTTTTAACTTGACAGAATAGAGCACTACTTTTTTTCTGCTCTCTAGCAGACTGGTGTTTATAGCTACTCTGCAAAACATGTGCAACATGCTGAGCTGACGCTGCTGAATGTGACAACTCTCCTACAGCTGAGCAAGGCCAGGAAATTTTGGGTTGCCAGGATTTGACACATCTCAGTTTGACATGGCTGCTATTGCTCTGTCACGGCGGTCCCCATCTACATTTGTGTTTTTATTGGATTTTCGTTCTTCCATTAAAACTAGACCCGACTCACTTGAAGCGATAAAACCGATTTTTTTTTTCTTCTTTCTTTTACTCCTGAGCTTTTAAACAAATAAATGTATAACACACCTGAGCTTAAAACTTGTTTTTGTGTCTGAAACCCTTAAAGTGATCCTCCCTCAGCGTGCGCGGTGTCATCCTTTTATAAGTTTTTAAGTTTTTCAATTATTTTCAAAAAAACGTATATATAGTAGATTGATTTGGCTCTAAATTGTAGAAAATAAAACTTGTGAGATCAACTCAAGTCAATGCATTTGCCTTGTGATCGTCTGTCAGTGTGCCAGTTTGTAAGGTGGAAAAGTAAACACAAACGTGCAACCAAAACAGATGATGAGGTTATACACCTTTTTTAAATTCATCACTAGACATGTACGGCTTTGGTAAATCTCCTCAAGGTGTCATAAACTTCATCACGGGTAAATGTGTATTTTATGACGCGTGACACTCCCCTGCCCACCCCTGTTGCCATAAGCAGCATGTGTGCATGAGTCACCGTGGACTGGTGGGCTCCCTCAACAGCAACTCCATCTTTGGTCCACTGGATGTGAGCTGCAGGCTTAGCTCCACGAGTTACACAGGTCAGGTTGTACGGCGTCCCAGCCATCAGCAGGAGCTCCGGCGTTCCCTCAACCACCGGATCCTCGGGGGGGACTGCAGGTGGGACACACCAATGCAGAAAGAAGATGCACTTGACTTATGTAAGAATTGTGTTCAATAAGCAAAAGCAATGATGTGTCCATCTGAATAAACTGATGCATTCAACGTATGTAATGAAGAGTGGGTCAGGTTTGAAAAAACAAACAATCCAGTGTGCTCTAGTACAGGGGTTCTCAACCTTGGGGTTGTAAGACTGGGAGAGGCTTGCCAGATGCCTTGAAGAAACTAAGAATAATTTTATAACAATTTGAGCCCATTTTTGCTTATTTTTACCCCTTTTTCTGCAACTACATCAAATTTGCCATATTTTAACCTATTTTCATCACTTTTTCTTGCTATAGTTTTGCTCCTTTTAATGCATTTTTGCTACATTACTCCAATTTCTGTCACTTCTCCAGCACATTTCAATGCATCTTTTTTCCACTTTCAAGATATTTTCGGTACTTATAAACCCTTTTCACCACTTTTCCCACCTAATGTCACATATGTTGACCGCCGATTATTGTTACTGTTACCATCTTTTCATCATATACCATGCTTATTTTTGCCAATTTAACATTTCAGATCAATAAATAAATGCGGTTATCACAGATTCATATAACAATGGACCATCTTTTTGCTGACTTCATGGATGGGTCCCTAAAAGGTCTCCCCGTTATTCCCCCTTAAGATAGCCCTGTCTCCACATGACTGTTCTTCAATGTTCATGCCTGTGTTCATCCACCTTCAGGTACAGTGGGGGTCCCCAGACACTGGCACCTTTATTTTGAGGGGTCATGGGCTGAAAAGGTTGAGAATCACTGCTCTAGTATACAGGTTAGGTTTTTAAGTTTGGGACATGAACTAATTTAACTTACTGGTGTCATTTTGGTGAAAGGTGCAGTTTGCAATGTTGGAAAGCTAGCATGGTTTGAGCTAGCAAGACCTCCTCTAAGCTCCACCCCCTCTTCACTATCCTGTATTCTCCCATCTGGGCTCCGTCCAAAGCCACATCCTCACAAGCTTGAACACTTGAATCTGATTTAAAAATAACAAATACCCCCAAAGTAAAACAAATAATGATCTGGCAGGACCACATATGTAAGCATCTGATTGGTTCTTTCCATTCGGGCAAATGGCAGGGATCGGTCTGAGTTTTCCAAGATTCCAGCTGTTACAGAAATATGATTATTTTCGTTTATTTTTCTGAATTCTTAATGTGTTGACTACTCTCAGGACGGAAGAACCATTTCACCCAGAATAACAAAAGTTTCTAAACAGGACTGCGGACCCCACCTTTAAGGAAAATGTTAGAAACTTGAGGATATCAATAGCTGTGGTTCACTTACTGAGCACATTGAGCTTGGCTCTCCTGGAGCGCAGAGCGGCCTCCGTGGCCTGACACTCAAAGAGAGAGTCATCAGAGAGCTCGGCGTTGGATATCTCCAAATTGTACTGGCCAATGTCCAGGGCACGGATAATCTTATACCTCGGCCAGGCTGCTTAAAAGAGGAAAGGAAAATACAAAAGTCTTCTACTGGAAAGAAATTACCACACATATCAAGACGCAGTTTGTTTGCTGGAGAACTGCTTCTTGCTCTTTGTTAATATATGGCGATTCTTTGGTTGAATATTTTTTCTTTAGAATTGCAAGATGTAGCTTACTTGTCTATCCCTAGGAGTATCTTAAATAAATATCTTAAACTTTATAGCGATGCCTCTAACAGGTCAGTGTAGCTTATATAAATGAATCGAATCAAAGAGTTTAAAGTCCTCTTTATGATGCTGCTATTTGACACTTAACTCACTTAGATGCAAATACCAAAGCTCCTACGAAATTCATAATTGCATTTGATTAATTGGAGAGTGAAAAAAACAGGACTTTAATGGTATTTGTGTAGAAATGTCAAGGCTTTTATCGTAACATACTGATGCCGATTAGCATTTAACTTAATCTCCAAGATGTTGTTACTCTACCCTCTCATCACCCACAGAGTGTGATGATACACACTCACCACAGGTGGGTAACAACCACACAGACAGACACACTTATTGTAACATGATGCCACATCGGTTTACTTAAAATACACACATGCACTACTTCATCATCATCTTTTTTTTCTTTGTTTTTACTTGTTGGAACCCTCAGCACTCAGACAAAGACATAATTAAACATAGCGTCCCACTAGGGGGCACTCATTGATCCTCGGTGCCCGATTCTCATATGACATCATGGATTCAGATGGCAAAGGCAAGGAAGCAGGTAGTTGGGGTGCAGAGAGAAAGGTGGGAGGGAGGAAAGGGGGAGCACACAAAAGTATTAGTGAAGATTACATCATCCACTCCAGCACCTTGCAGCATAGCAACCACAGAGGTGAAAGCACCCCAGGGAGAAGGAGAAGACGGAGAAGGGGAGAAGGGGAGGAGGAGGACGAACAATAAACTGCCACCATGATGCCTGTGGGCAGTGAGCAGATGAAAAGGATTTATAAGGCATTTTATAGTTGAATGTAAATACCTTCCTATAATTTAATAGTTGACAGTATATGGATCCAATATAGGATTCAATATGATAAGGATTTAGTTACAATCCTTTATCTTCACGCAAAAAATGACAGGAAAAGCGTGCTCTGCATGCGTCTGTGTGTGTGTTGGTGGGCAAACTCCAGGTATAAATTTGCTGCAGCATCTGCACGCCTACACACTCAATAACAGCCGCACATCATCAAAAAAGACACATGATAACTACATGTTTCCCACATCACATCATGCCGAACAACACCTTGAATATATATGAGAATCATATGATGATGATGACGAATCTGTTGCTTTGTGAGGTTTACACCAAGTTTAATGATGAAGACGCAGAAGACGAGACATTTGATGACAGAGATGAGGAGAAGGGGTAAAAGAAGAGACATTCTATGGAATGAAAAAAAAGATGGAGAGAAGGTGATGATGGATGGCTGAAAAGCCGAGAAAAGGAGACAAAGAAGAAGTGTTGTTTATCAAATGTGTGCGGCGGTGAGACAGCGCTCACAAAGGACCACAAGGACAAAGGGAGCGTTCCAGACAAAGAGAGAGCAGGTGGAGGAAGGGATGAAGAAAAGAGAGAGGAAAGAGAGGCTGATCGAAGGCCAGAGAGGAGATTCTGTGAAGCGAGCAGCTGATGATGAAGACTGAAAAAAAGGTATTCACTGAATCAGATCAGACCAAACACAAGATTCACATCACATGTCAGACTACATCCCCCTGTGTGAGTGCCACACACTGTTTTCATCCGTGTGTGTTTCTCTGTTCGGGCAGATGAGTGTTTGATGATTTTTGTGTGCTTTAGTGGATCTTTGTGTTGTTTGATTTACTCTGTGATTAAAAATGAAATGAGTGACTCAGAGCTGAAGGTACAGTACGTGACTGCCAAAATAATTGGATGCACTAATGCAAAAGTTTTCATCCAAACTAGGGGAAAAATAATGAGCGTAAAAAAAACATATAGACTTTTTTCCAGATGAAGTATTTATGGAGGCCACATGAACTGTTTAATTGGTTAAAATGCGGTCTATATGGATTAATGGCGTAACAACCATAAAGCTGTGTGCTCAGCACTGCCCCCACAGCGTGACTGCCTGACTTCATTACCTCCGCCAAGAGGGTAATATTTTCACTGGCGTCTGTCTGTTAGCAGGATTACATCAAAAGTCAATAAAGGAATTTGACAATTTAGAGGGGATCCAGTACAATATACTGATTCTGGATTAGTTTGAAAAATCAAGAAATCCCCATCTCTCATCATCGTTGAAATTTCAAAAATTCATATCTGGATCTGTACAAAATCAGTTATGTCGGGTTTCATCCAATCGGATCCAGATTGCACATTTCATTGTGATTTTTATGGGATAAAAAGGGGGTGCCCATCATACGCGGAGTTTGCGGGGAGCAGAGGGAGCATTGCCCGACCCCAATGGTCAAAAGTTTTCATTACAGTTTTCCCAAATTAATTAAAAAAAAAAAAGAAAATTCTCAAATATTTTAAATGTTGTAAAACACAGTGACTGTACAAAAAATATATGAATTTATTAGTTGGAAATTGTTTAATGCATTTGTTGTAGTAAAAGTTTTCAGTGAAATGGCCCCAAACTTTTTGGACTTTAGGTTGGTTCTTCTTCTGTTGCGCAGTTGTTCTTCACAATGTAAATGTTGAAGCGACACTGCACCCAGCAGTTCATGTATGGTACTGCAGCAAAGATGAAGCGGAAAGCGGCCGCCAGCCTGATTTAACATGAATATTAAATGACGCGTATATGTTACACACATTGTGGTTGGCATTGTTTCTTTTGCCCCCCTTGGCAAGAATCTCAAACCCCGCCTATGCTGCTCATACCGGAGCTCTATCTGGCCTCAAAAGATGAACCTGAGGCTGACAGAATATAGCCGGAACACAAATTAAGCCAATTTTTAAAAGCCTGAACCCATTAAAGCACTGACACTATTAAAATCTGTGCAAACACAAGCTCAAAAATGAGCCGTTTGTGTTTTTAAACATCATTTATTCATTTTCTAAGGGCCAGCCTTCATTTTAGCATTCATCTTTCTCTTGCACATCAAAATGCATCACCTGACCACTCATGTACTGCGCAGTCATGAAGGCACAGTGTGTTAATGTCAACTTTGTAAACTCAAAGTTTTAATCTTGTAATCTGTTGCCATTTATGCAGTTTTGGAAAAACTGGCTCTGTTCATCATCTTTTACAAGTAGTTAATACATTTGAATAATCACAAATTCGATATTTTATTCATAAATTTGAACAATTAAGAAGACACGTCTTCTCTAATATAATGGTTGGCAGTGACACCTCACATGGGTTTGTGTCTTAGTCTTTATTGGTTGAGTTTTACATTTTAATGAGATTTCCTTGCCTCCTGTTATTCCACGAGCATCTGTTTTTTGGTAAATTGGTATGTTGAAGTTAACTGGGAGAGTGAATGCACATGAAACACTGATTTTCAATAGGGAACTCTCAAAGATCTGTTTAAATGTATGTTTTCGATGTGTGTTTTGCTGTGCGATTGAATGACAACTTTGAGTCAAGTATAATAGATTAATGATGCATTGATAGATTTGCCTCATTATTAGAGTATACTTAATACTGTATGTTGTGTGTATTTTGATTTTTTTTTGCAGATTAATCTAAGATTCTGATTTGAATTTTATTTACAAAATATGAACACATTTTCATTTCATCACGGGAAAGTGACGTTTAGCTGCAATTGTAAGCTATAAACAGCTCCTTTTTGCAAGTCGAAATTTGGTTTTCATATTCGTGGCTGAGGTCAAACTTTAATCAAACTTGAATGTTTCATTTTGCCTGTTTTATTCACCTTCTGCTTCTATCATTTCCTGATCCCTTGCTGTGCTCGTTCCTACCCTGCATGCACGCTAAATAATAAAAAAAATTCTGTGTCTGCCTGATGTGGCTCTGACCCTTTGACTCTACTCTATTTGGATGCGTGCAATGATCCCATCACTGAAATGAACCGTATTCTACTGTTACACTCATTATAAGCCATTCTGGATGTGCATGTCAGCTTTAAATGTAAATGTGAATGTGTGTCTGCATTTGTCAGCAGTGTAAGGGATTTTCTCTAATTCAGCATGATATACAGGACTCATTTTTGCCCGGATTGTCAGCGACACGGCTCATGCCTCTCTCTAATGGTATACTCTTCATTTCGTCAATGTATTAAAAAAAAAAAAACTGACACTTTTCAGCTATAATGGCTTTTATCAGGGTTCTTACAGTCATAACTGAACAAAAAGCGTGGATAAGTTGTTTCCTTTCTTCACTCGACTTTGATCTCTGCAGACGGCTGAAACAGCGAGATTATTTCTCTCCTGCAGGGTATCCTTTTCCTACACTTACCCCGTAGACCTTCTCCGATGCCGAGAGCCAAGCCGTCCTTGGTCCACTGCACGATTCCACTGTAGTTAAAAACCACGCAGGACAATACCACCCGCTCACCCAGCACCACCGACTGATCTGCAGGCTCCTGGGAGAAACGAACGCACCACACTGCAAGAAGACGGACAAAACAAAGGAAAACAATTTGAAGTTAACTTTTTTATTTAGATAATTTCTTTGGCATTTGTGAAGTATTTGTGCGCTTACAGTGACTTTTCAGTACTTGTTATTACACAGAAAAATACATTAGTTCAGTGTTTTTCAACCTTAAAGTCGGGACCCCATGTGGGGTCGCCTCGAGTTTTAATGAGGTTGCCTGAAATGTCTAGTAATTCCTAAAAATACCGATTTTTAAATTATTATTCTAATTATTCTAATAGTTCAAATAAAATATACAGTATAGATATATCTGAGCTGGCACAACTTGTCACTAATCCTTGCTACTCTGTATTTGTAATACAGTATAACAAAAAACTAAATGAAAATCTAATTAGAAAAAAAAAATGTCTTTGGGGTTGCTAGAAATTCTTGATATCAAAATGGAGTCACAATCCAAAAAAGGCTGGGAACCACTGCGCTAGTTACAAGGTAAAACTATGGTTCTGATCCACAGATGTACTGTATAACTAAATGCTTTACAGATATTGTAATTTACACTTTATTTTTTTTAATAAGTGCACAATATTGTTAAAAATGCATATTTTCTTGGATTTTTAATGTCTGTCCAACTTTAACTCAAACTGGTCTAAAAGTGGCCATGAAATACATTACCATATTATTACATGTCATCAAAGTCAATGGCTATACTGCATTTACCGTCATTTTTTGCAGTACTATTCAAATGCACAAATTTAAAGAGAACTGTAGGAAAGGCAGGCATCCATGCGCTCACACAGAAATAGGTTGTCAGGTTAGGAGGAGAAGCATCAAGGCTGCGCTGTTTTCAGCTGTTTGCATCATCAGGTAAAAGGGTTTCATATTCCACTGAAAGACTTGCAAGAAGTCACATTAATTAGGATGGAAAGAGAAAGACTGCAATGACACACACACACACACACGCACGCACACACGCACACGCACACACACACACACACACACACACACACACACACACACACACACACACACACACACACACTTGTCTACTTGAGTCAGTCCCACATGTTCGTTTGAGTCATTCAGCTACGAGTGCGAGCATGTGCACAAACATGCACGCACGCCAACACACTTTACTGGTTTTTGTCTTTCAACTACTCTCTTCCTGTATCGTGGTTTAGACAATCCCATTAGTTAATTAAAGAAAGACTGGTCAACAATAGAGGCTGTGAGTGTGACAAGCACAACTCATAAGGATTTAAAAACAACAGGAAGATTTACTGATATGTCACAAAGATTACACGACTTGTCAAGCTGTCTGTGTTGAAGGGGCTTCCAAGGCTTTGATGTTTTATGAACTCTACCTCTGAATTCATACTCACACTTACACTGACTGCATTTGATTTCCTAGGAGAACATACCTTTGAATAATACTGTTTAACTCATTGACTGCCAAAGACTTCTAAAGACGTTTTTTGGTTTAGTGACGTTGACTGCCAAAGACGTCTATAGATGTTAATTGTGTTTTTCGGCTGGGGTTGCTAGGAGACAGTGTGATGAAGCACTCCTGTGAATATCTAACTGTAACATGATGTAGTGACCAACTGGTGCCATGTAGGTGGCAGCAGCGCACCTTTGGATGAGAGATCACCTGTGATGAGCAGAGCTCAGAGGGAGAGGAAAGCAGTTTACAAGACAGAAAATGACGCTACGAGAGTTGATGCTGAAGCTCACAGCAGCGCACACTCGACGAGAGCATGTGAAGAACTAAGTGGACTATTGAGTGTCACAATGGTGTGAGAAAACGATCAAAAAAACAGGGCAAGCGGTGGCGCTCAGCATGTCTGGGATAAGGAAGAAGTTGCGTGTGTGGAGACTGATGGGGGAGAGACTTGGAGGACGGCCAAAATATAGTAACCATTCAACTCTGACACAGATAGCAAAATAACACGTTTGCCATCTGAAGCCCGGTCTCACTGTTGTTTTTGTAGTTTTATAGAAGGAAACCAATGTTGAGGTGTAACTAAAGCAAAAAAAAAAAAATTGCTTCAAAGTCGCTAATAGATTTTTTCAGCTTTTTGTCACAAACTGGCAATTTGCGTGAAACTTGCCTCTATTCAACTGCGGATTACAGAAGAATGAAACAAGTTAGAAACAAAATGATTCTTTCTGATGAAATTAGAGACTTCAATTTTTCAGACTTCAGATTGACCTAGTACAAAATATTCTGTGGGTCTTAAAATAATTGAAAATCATCTAAAATCCCTGGCAATATGGGCTTGCCTGCTCTGAAAATAGCTGGCAGTGAATGAGTTAAAAATAGTAGTAGATTTTTGTTTGTCAACTTAAACAGATTAAAAATCTTGGGATAAACCGAAATGAAAATTCTTGGCCGGAACCATAAACCGAAAAAGAAAAAAACCAAGGCCGAAAACCAACCAAAACACCAAAAGGAATTATTAATGCAAATTATTAGTCTCATTGCATTTATGGTTCTGAATGTGTACTTACCTCACTAAAACGCACTGTTTTCTCACGTCTTTACAACATCCTGTTGCGGTCTGCTTTTTCCGGTTAGAAAAATCTATTTTTCGGTGGCCGTAATTTTGGTGCGTCACTATCAAAAACAGATACTTTCTTCTATTTAGATAAATGAAGAATGTAGACCAGCTAGCAGGTTTGAACCCCCCACACACCCCCGCCCCCGTTAGTGTGAGGAAACCCTCAGGGACAACATGCAATTTAAATTCTACATTCAAAGGTCAGGGCATGAACTATGGTGTTTGAAGGAGTGTTGCTGCATAGCTAATCCATCTCCATCCACATGTATCCCTGGGATGTTTCATTGCTATTTATCTATTATCCTTTTAGGATTCTTGAATAAACATCCTCATTCATTATTTGCAATCCCAGGCTTGGAGGGTTGAGTTAGATCAAGGGTCTGTGATGGTTCTCAGTTATCCAGGTCATGTTGACTCTGATAGATTAGTTGAGACACTGGACTTGACGCTTCAGCTCTCATCGTAGAGGCTTCCTTCAGTTCTAACACTGAGTAGTTAGGAGTCTGGTAGAGTTGATTAAACAATTAGCATGCTAATGGATCCATGGTATCAGTTGATTCAAAAACAACAAATAGCACTCACAGTGTGGATGACACTAAACATGTTGAAAAACTATTTCAACATTTTCTATCAAAAGACAAGCAGAATGTGTGATTGAAAAGGGAGTTGCTCTTGCCTCCTGTAGGGAGAAAAAAGACCAAGAGGTGGGTGGATCTGATATCCTGCTGACATGAGTGATTTACATATGGGTCATCTTGTGCATGATTTATGCTAAATTAACAGCTATTACGAGTATGTGTGCTTTTCTTTGTGCTGAACGTGGTTCAGGTTCTACTGGGAGAGGCAACGCACCAAAGAAGTGGAACGAGTGACAGGAGTCGGATGTGGGAGTGAGTTTGGTGGTAATCTTTGTTTTAGAGGAATTTCGTGCGTTATGGGGCATTTAAAAAAAAAAAAAAAAAAAAAAAAAAACTGTGTGCATGTGGGTGTGTGTATGGCAGGCTTTAGGTGTGTGTGTGTGTGTGTGTGGGGTGGAGTGGGGGGGTTGGTGCTCTGCCTGCAGCAGGGAGTCATATCGCAGAAGACAGAGCTGCACTGACGGAGAACAGAGATGTAATTAACCCTATGGGATGCCCACCCACCTCCACATTACCCCCCAAACGCGCACACACTCACACACACCCACACGCACACAGTAGTCCTTTCTTCTCTTCTACCATTTTCCACCTTGAGAGTTTCTCTTTGATTACCTTCCTCTTCCTATACTTTGGTATTCTAATAATCCTCCATCTCTCTTCCTATTTCTGACTTTACCTGCTTTGCGTGTCTCATTCAAACATTCTCTTTGGTTGTTTGTGCTTTTTTTTCATCCTCCTCCTGTTTTCTCTGCAGTAAGCAGTTCTTTTATCTCTTGCCGTCTTTATTTGCTCCTCGCAACCTCTCAAACCTTTCAGCATCAGTCTTTCTTCAGGTTTTTCTATAACTCATCACTGTTCCCTTTTTTTCTGTTTGACTCATCTGCTGAACTTTTCTCCTTCTTTTCTCATCTGCTTCTTTATATTTCTGAGCTTTTTTTTTTTTTTTTTTGCACATTTCTTGCTCTCATTTAGATTCCATATTAAGCCAGTGCCTAAAATACGAAAACATGCTTGTCAAAATCCTTCTCTGGTAATTTATTTGTATTTAATTTGTGGATTTGTTAAACACCGAAACATGGATTACTACCTCATCAATTTATCTTCAGGTTTAAAGCATGACGACTGCAAAGCTGAAATTTGAATCCGACTACAATTGTTTTGATTCTGTGCATATCCTGGAAAAGATAAGCAGCACCGGAGATTAGATTTCATCATAGAGGGAAAAACATGCATTGGACTGAAAACAGACAAAAACCACATCATCATCCTGATAATGCACACATCTTTAACAGGAACTTTTTTGGATAGCAACTCTGACAAGCACTAAAAACAGCATGAATCAATACACCTTAGTCAGGGTGATTATGTGCATTTGCATTCGAGGAAAGAAACCGGAGAGTGATCGTTAATGCAGCAGCAGCAGCAGCAATTTATTGATCTATACATCATCTCATTAGAGGATGGATGTACTGACAAATCCTGTGATTGTTTTGAGAATAAACCATTAATCGGGAAAAACATCCACAATAGAAAAAGGTAGTATTTCATCACTTGGCACAATTGGCATTTAAACACGGATGACGATGTGTGTCGTGACACGTTGCCTCAGGACGCATTTTGTTCAGGACTGAACAAAATTGAATTGTTACAATCCCAAGGTTTTTTTTTTTTGTTACATATATTTAAATGTGAGCTGCAGTCATTGGTCAACAGCTACAGATTTTGATGTCCTTGCCCGTGAAATATTTTTGCTCTAAGCCTGGATTTGTTTTATTTGTTGAAAAGTCGTTGCACTTTTATTTTATTCATTCTACTCAGAATTTTCTCCTTTGTTAATGCATTCAATCATCATGTGTTTCTTATATATCTTCTGCCAATTGGCCAGGTCGTCATTGCAAAAGAGAATTGGTTATCAATGGTTAACCTGGTTAAATAAATCTGTTATCCAGTCAGGTTTTGGTGAACAAAGAACTTTTTATTTTTATTTTTTTCAATATCTAAAAGCTGAAGACCTCCACTATGGCTGCCAGAGGCCAAATACAATTTCCTGTCGGCAAACCAAGACTAAGGAGAAATGAACAGACAGTTTGTGAGGTTTGTAACCCTAAACTACAGACGTTCACACCCTGCAGCATTCATCCTTCTAACCCCCACCCCAAGAACTGCCATGCTGACCCTCCACTTGTATTCATGTCCAAGCTCTGCCTCTGGGCTACAGCTCGCTCCCATTTCTAGTACCACACACCAATATCAGGCAGCAGAGGCTATCTCTCTCTCTCTCTCTCTGTGTGTGTGTGTGCATGTCCATGTTTACACACATGCTCGCCAACATATCTTTTTCATTGTAGCCCTTTGTATACGCTGTGTGCATATATTTGCCATTTTTGAAAAAGGCAGAAAAGGGCAAAGTGTGGTAAATGTGTTTTGCCTGCAAGGATAACTAAAAATAAAGAGGAGGTGAATGGAGAAGAAGAAGAAAAGAGCGATGCACAACACAGATACTCTACATATAAACCTCTTTTAGGGAAATTAGCTCATAATAAAGTATTTACGCGTGTGTGTGGATTACACATGTATTAAAATCATTTTTATTTTCTTGTCGTGCAATAGGCAAGCTGCTGTAAACCTTTTACAATGTAACAGTCAACTGAATGACATCAAGATTTTAGTCGTCACAGATATATTCGACTAAAATATACAGCATAGGAGTTTATGCATATTTTAAAGATTCAATTACCATTTATCAACCTGATATATGATGGTATTAATATTTGTAAGTGCACACTAATTTTACTGTGATCAATACGTGAGACCACATGAGCCATCTTACGTCCACAAACATAATTAATTTACTTGTCCACATGTTTGTCCCGCCTTCAAAGCAACAAAAAGTAGTTTTGATTGTATACCTCCAAAAAAAGAAACTTAGTTCTGATTGGGTTTCATCCCATGTTAACATTATAATTTAGTTTTTCATAGTTAACAAAAATTTCAATGTATTTTAATACAGTTTTCATTTATTTAATTAATCATGGTCTCGTTATTGTCACTTAAAAAATATAGATGGCAAAAACGATGATGAAGATTTGAAGCAGTTTGATTTCAAGTGGGTCACAGATTTATGTATATGCAGGAAAACTAGTAATTTCAACATTTTTGTGCCCTAGTTTGCACTTCTACGTATACAAACTACTAAATATGTAGGAAACCGATAATATCCAGGCAACAATTGACAGCTATCAGTACCAACAGGATCTTCACTGTAAATTTTCCTAGACTTTGTGACCAACTTATATTTATTTGGGGGGAAAAATTATGTCATAATTTAAGGAAAATGTAAGAATTTTGAGGGGTTTTTTTACTTTCTAACATTAAAAATGTCTGCAGTCGTGCGATATAAGCACTAGGAAAATTGTGAGCCCCTGCAAATATTGTTGAGTTTCATTTACACAATGATTCATGTTTCCTCTGTCATTTTTACTGTTTTCTGCGGGCTGAATTGGATGCTCCAAAGGACCGGATTTGGCCCCCAGGCCTTGAGTTTGAAACTTGTGTGGAACAATTGTCAATAGGAGACTCCAACTTTGCTCCTGGAGCGCCAAAATCTTACATGTTTTATATATTGTCTTGCATTTGATGAATTTGTATTGGGATAATATTTTATGATTTTTAGATAAGTTATTACTAGTATAATGAACTGAATTTTGTTTTGATGATGTAAATGTAAAAAGATTGTATTGGAAGATGTTACTTTTTCTGTATTTTAACAAAACTATTTCTATTGGACCCCTGGAAGAATAGTGTCAGCTTGACTGCGCTAATGGGGATCCACAATAAATAAACAATAAACAATAAAATTAACCAACTTAAATCTAAGAAGCATTGAGCGATCATCATCCAGATCTGCAGAAGGCCTGATAAATTGCAGCTCATTACGTTCAGTTATGAAAGGGAGAAAACATCTAAAGCAAGCAAGTGTGCTGCTCTCCCAAACAGTGAGAGTGAGACTTTCCTGCTGACGTGTTAGTTCATAAAACTCCCTTCCACAGCCATGTATTGATGGTGTGCAACAAAGCACAAAATGAGAAACAAACTTGTGTCATTTCAGAATTCTGTTTTCATGTTGCGATTGCAAGATGAACGTCATCTGGTTTTTAATAGATTTTTAAAAAATGAATGTCAGGCACATTCCTTGGCACAGTGCTAGTGTGACATTGGCACAGGTGCCTAGAAGACAATATCTTTTCAGAGCTAAATTCAAAATGCAAATCTACAATTCTTACTGAATTCACATCATAGTCCTTTTTGGTCCGAAATTAAGTTTGCACACACACACGCACACGCACACTCACACGCACACACACAAAGCTATGAATTTGTAGCCCTCCAGTTATGTATCAAAAGAGCACCCTGTTTTTTTTTTTTTTGTTTTTTTTTTTCTGGCTGGCCATGAGAAGCATCATTCTAATAACACAAACTGCCCCTGATACTTTGATATTCAGAAAAAAAGTAAAAATCACATTATATTTGTGCCCTCAAACCACCCGCGCAGATAATGACAGAGATGCACACGCAAGCAGACACAACGGAAGACAGTAGAGGACAAACAATGGAAGCTTGATGCTGAGCTTCCCCGTTCACACCGAGCATTGCGATTTCCCAAAGTCCCTCTCAGCGTGTTACATTTCTTTTATTTCACCTCAAAAACACTTCCAGCATGAGAGAAAAGCAGCGTGATGCCAAGCACGGAGCAAACCACGCACAAACGTATACACAAACACACTCTCACAAAATGTTTGTTTTTTCTAAACGCACAACTTTGTGATATGTAAAGGATTTTACGATGAAAGTATGAAGTATTTACTACAAAAAAAAAAAAATTATTGGGTAGGGACTTGATTTATAGAACTTTTATTTTTATCCTCAAATATATCACACATTTTACACTTGGGGTCAATCTGACCTCAAGGGATATTTGCCTCCAGAAAATCATTTTCAAAAAATTATTGACCAAGTTTTTGTGTCTTTTGTTAATTAGTTGAATACATAAACAACCTCTTGATAATGAAACCTTGAGCTGTTTTCTAATGCCACCATTAGGCCAAACCTTTAAATTATAATTTATTTATTTTGAATAGTTTCATTAAAATCATCAAATTTACTGACCCCCTTTTTCTCTCAAACATATTTACTTATTTTTTGCAAAAATATTTGGGGTTATTCACTATAAAGTTTCAGACACATTCTCATCGATGTAACTTTCACTGTGAAAGAGCTGTTCCAAAACCTCATTCATAGTAAAGCTTTTCCTAAAAGACATTTTCAAGAGAGCATGTACAGTATATTGTAATACACAACAGACAAGCTTTACACAGCTAAAACAGCTTGAGGTCAAATTGCCCTAGAGGAACACCAATGTGTGCAATATATGTTCAACACATTGAAAAAATATAATCACGCATCATCAATTGTACCCATCAAATTAGAAAAGTCATGAAAAATGAAACAAAAAAAAATTGAATTATGAACATTAAATGGGGTCAAAAATTGACCCCAAGAATAATAGGAGGATTACACACCTAAATAGTCCCAAATAGCTGTATAGCACACAGTGGACAATCTGTCTGTAAATAGCAGTCTTCCATTCACTGTGACAAACTGAAACATAACACAAACAGTACCTGATTTTTGTCGGTAAAATTCACGGATTTTCAATTAAAATGTATTTAATTGAACAGTTTTTCTGTAGCACACAATCCTGTCAACCACACGTCGTTACAAAGTGCTGTCAAAGTTGTTGTCAAGTTGAGTGCTGTCAAAGAAAGCGAGGTCTAATTATTACTGTGCTGCAACCAAACTGATTATTGCCGCAGCGGACTTCAAACAACTGGGTTGTGTTAGTTTGGACGCCTTTCTAAAACTCAGGGTGATGACAGGCACACACAGTTGAAAATGTTCTCAAGACACACACGCGCACACACACACGTACCCTCTGTCTCCCTATCTGCTTCTCCCTGCAGCTCTCTGTCAGCCTCACTAATTGACTTCTGCTTTCGTACATTTTATTTCATCTCTTATTTCAGTTTTATTTCCTCCCTTTTTATGATCCCCCTTCTTCAATTATTCATTTCTCTCTCTTTCACCCTCTGATTTCTTTCCATCTGGTTTTGGTGATGTGTAATTCACTTCTTCATTTGGAGGGGGTAGGGTGTGTGTGTGTGTGTGTGTGTGCTGCTGCTGCTGTGTGCTGTTAATTGGTTTTTAAGAGCGGTAAGTACACAGAGCTGTGTGCACACACATATTCGCCAACGCACTTGCACACAGACACCCACACGCTTGAACACACACCCTCCCCTCTGTCCGCTGTTAGAGCACACTGTACATGTCTGCTGCCATTAGCATCACCAAATGAGCACGGAGTAAAAAGGCATGTGAGAAGAGAAGGGCAAACGTGTGTATGTGTGTGTGTGTGTGAAAGCGTGTGTGTGTCTGTGAATAAGTGGAAGAGAAATAGAGATGTTGGGTTCATTCTTGCTTGTGTGTATGGATTTTTTTTTTTGGGGGGGGGTGGGTGGTTGAAAGCAAAAGTGTTCAAGTGAGTGGGTCAATGCTTTGAAAGTTGCATTCTACGAAAATCAGACCAAGTGCACGAATGTCTGTGTGTGTCTGTGTGTGTGCACTTCTTTCCTTTAATCTCTCAAGAGATGCTGCAAAAGAGGACATCTCCTCCAAGTAACAACATTTTGGATGGCCGCAGTTTTAAATATTCTGTCAGAGTTTATTCTGTGAAGGAACTCGTGTTTACTGCATTCAAAGTGAGATTTAGGGCTTGTGTGATATCTTTGTGTTTCCTGTATCAAAGAGTACTTGGATGGTACAAACCTCCGCCAAGTGCCAAATATCTCTTTGCCAGATATTGACAGTTATCTGGATCAGTGATCCTGATCATGATACCATGATCATTCACACTTTAAAGGCTTGTAAGAAATGTATCTCCATTATTAACGATACAGTAGGTCAAAATGCATGTGCAACCCCATTTTCTCAAAAAAATCACAATGAAATGTGCAATCCGAATCTGATCCACATGAATCTTGTTGGGGTGATTGAAGAAACAACCTGATATAACTCAGTCAAATGTCATAAAGTTTGGTGAAAGAGAAATAGAGTTTTTAGATTTTTAAACTGAATCCAGAATCATTATATTGATCCAGATTCTCTCCAAGAATTCATGTAATCTTCCATGGCGTAAGGTTTATAAGTTGTCAAAATCCATTAAGTACTTTTAACGTAATCGTGCTAACAAACAGAAATAAATGCCAGTGAAAATATTAGCACCTTTGCAGAGGTAATAAAACCATAATTCACCTAATTCTTCTTTCTCTTCTATAAACAAAAAAGTGGTACAAAGCAGTGCCATTTTAAACCATATTAATGTCATTAATTAAAAGCCAAAAAGTTACAGTAAACAGTTGTTGTTGATACTAAATCTAAATAATAAACATGCAAACTCCAAAGTGAAAGAACCAAAGCGTTGCCAAAAAAGCATTACACAAAGCACAAAGACAGAGAACAGTTCCTTTTGATATGTGCCATCCATTCATTCATTTTCTGACCTGCTGGCTTCTTTTTTTCAGGGTCGCGGGGGTCTGCTGGTGCCTATCTGCAGCTCACATTGGGCGCTAGACGGGGTTATACCCTGTACAGGGTGCCAGTTTTGGTATGTGCATTTAGCCTAAATAAATCTCATCAATCATATTTTGAATGCAATAGCCTATGCACTGTTTTGTTTGTGAAGTATGTGTTTGAAATGAAGCTCTCATGCAAAAAGGATTTTATTCGTCCTTAAAATTCAGTAATGGAGGCTTCACGTAAAGATTTAACTGTTGATGCAGAAAACAGTAAAATGTGCTTTTATTTTCTTGAGGACCATTTTAATGGAAAATAGTTGTCACAAATAGGTCGAGCATTAAAGTTCTTACAGCATATTAGCATCTATGATAGTGTTTAATGGGTGTATATATATATATATATATATATATATAAATAAAATGCTGCAGCCACATCATTAGCCACATCCTCTGACTACAACCTGGGCTTCAGATCAGAGGCACGGAAATAACTTGGGAGCAGATTAGCCATTATCCAAATAATAAACAACAACCTCGCCAGCAATGGCTGAGAGATTTCCCCTTCAATAAGAATTGGTGATGCCCACTCCAATGAGGCAGAGGAGACTGCAGTACACTGAAACAGTGATGAGAGAAATAACCTTGTTGGAGCTCCCTGAACTCAAGGAAACAAGGAAACTGATGCTCAAAATATAGCTGCCTTGCTTCACATAAGAAATTAGATTTTATGCAATTAGTAATGAATCAGAGGCCGCTAGTTGCCCATTACTAACTATTTGTGATTATATCTAAATAAAGTGTTATTGTTTTGTTACTTTTCTGTCAGGTTGAGATTGGTTTAATCTGATGTGAAAAACTTGTGGTTTGTGTTTGAATCTTGTTTAGAAGACATTTCAAATAGAAATAAAAATGAAGCATTTAAATTGCATTCTGGTACATTGTGTCTTAATCGTTGCTGGCCAAGGTATTTCAAAAAGGGATAATGGGAGTCAACAATGATTTTCTCACTGCTTGTAAAGGCTCTGCGTGTGCTCATATTCCCCAATTCAATCTCCCCCTCACTGTCGATTTGTGTGAAAGAACACACAATGCTGTCATTTCCACTTACGGAACTTCAGAGCAGCTGCAGTTGGTATCTCGGTGTACTCCTTGATTTCTAAAAGTGTGAACTACCACTGACTCTAGCTGACACAATAGCTCTGCGACAACTTACAAAGTAGAAATCAGTCGTTTGAAGTCACAGTGGATATTCATTTTTTCCCCCTACGGTGTCTGATGGAAGCACAGGTGATTTACATTTGAGTGTTTTTCTACCTTGCATATCAAAAACGTCCTTCCCACAACGACTGTCTCACATTTTCCCCATTGCAGATCCAACACTCCTCAAAGCCTGGATGTAAAAGAGCTGGATCGAGAGTGAAAGCTTGCCAAAGCTGTGCGTTGGAGGCCCCCTTTCTGTCACAACTTCACACACTTCCACCATTCAAGATTCATCAGGTTTTTCATTCTCTGATCTCTGCGCAGATACCTCAGTAACTACAGACTTTGAAGTTCTGATCTGATGACACTGTAAAGGATGTAGGAAAGGTTTATTTAGAAGGCCTCCCTGTGAAGTCAAGATCAACTTTAAACAATACAGGTATTTAAGCACACCTTGACCTGTTTTTTAACATTGTTCTACCAATGTAACTTTATCTATTATACAGCAGTATGCTACCATAATCACATGATTCAGTTCTATTATAATGACTTCTGATCATCATGTATTTCCATCCAGGGCACCGAGACTCTCTTTGCGCTGATAATTAGGCTGAATTAGCTCTGTCTTCAAGAAAATCCATCTTTAAAGGAAATCTTTACAAAATATGCTGCCGGGGCAGAATTACGGTAATCGGTCAGATCATTGCTCTAAATGGAAACAGTCTATTTCAGCTTATTCTTTCTCTATAATAGAAGGAGGAGGAGGGAAAAGCCAATTTCAGTTTTTCAAGCTCTGACATTGACACAATCCCCGCTCAGACTTACAGTTGGTGAGTTTTTCTGCAAGGATGTTTTCAGTTTTGAGTAGGCGGCATTACTTTTTTTTTTTTTTTCTCCCAAGCAATTACTACTTGCTGTAGCAACAGACTGTAGACACACCAGCATAAAGCCAATGAGCTGTATGGAGCTGAGGTGAAGTGTATGAATGGAAAAGGGACTGTGTAGTCTCTACAAAACCATTCTTCTATGCTAGATTTGGAGCCTGTATCCTGGGCAACAAGGTACAATTTAAATAAACCTACAGCAGTCTTCTTATTATGACAGCAAGTTTTGATTTCGTTTTAGCCATAGTCTTTTGACTAAAATTCAACTTAGTTTTATTCAAACTGTAGTCATCAGGACTATTTTGGTTATAGTCTAGTTTTAGTCAACTAAATGACATTAAGATATAGTCGACTTAAATATAAAGCAAAAGAGTTTATGCATTTAAAAAATATATAATTTATCAACCTGATATGGGATGGAATTAATGATTGTAGCACAGACAGATTTGATGTGATCAACACATGAGCCGTCTTACATCTGGAAACACAACCAGCTTAGTTACTAATGGATCTCTTACCAGCTTGTCCCGCCTTCCATGCAACTGAAGTATTTTTGATTGGATAGTGGATACCTTCCAGAAAAGAAACTTAGTTCTGATTGGTAGTGTTGTCCAGAATGCACCGAGACCAAGACAAGGCCAAAACTTTTGGGAGTCGAGACCGAGACAACCCAAAACCGACACAAGACCGAGGCCATGAATATCGATTTCGAAAACCGTGACAAGGTTGAACAGTTAAAGAACATTCTCTCTTAGTTTGAGTTTCTTTAAAATACATTTGACAACAAAAACAAAGGTAACGCATGAATCAAAGATATTTATCATTTATCTTCTCCTCATTATCACATTAGTAAAGTTGAAGAATAGCAGAAATCAGTGCTGGTCTTGACAAAAAGAAAAAAAAAAACCTGAGTTCAAGCGTTCCAAGATCGAGAAAAGATGCTTTCAAGTCCGAGCCAGAACCAAGACCTTTAAAATCTGGTCTTGAGACCAAGACCGGTCTCGAGTACTACAACACTACTGATTGGATTTTGTTCCATGTGAATATTATGGTTTCAGTTTTATTAGTTAACAAAAATATGGGAAGAGCGATGTAATGCAACCATGAATGATGTATTTTATTTTAAACTTTTTAAAAAACAGGACTGAAAACAAAATTGTACCTAAAGAGATTTGAACAGAAAATGTTCGGATGAACTCTTTTTCACCTAATGAATCATTGCTGTTGAGGCACTGTGTGAGCTGCATCACAGCACACCATGCCAATGTTCCGGGTCACTTTAACCAAAGCGATGGGTCACACCATGTTTAACAGAGCAACCAAGGACACAAACAGACAACTACAGCAAGTGACTGTTGCTCGGTCAATCTGTCTGTCTATCTTTTTGTTTGTCTCTCTGCTGTCTGTTTAGATTTGTCTCTTTTTGTGGATCACTGCGTCTCCCACCGTTTTTTCCCCCTTTCCCTCTGTCACTCTATTTCCGCTCATCCAGTCTGTAGGCGTGTCTGTTGGTCTTCGTCAATCACGCGAGGCTTTCCGGTGTGTGTGTGGATGCATGCGCACGATTGAGCGTGCTTGATTTTTGTTTCCCAAACTCATCTCTTGCTGTCTTCATCTCACTAACATCATGCCCTCTCCAGCTCTTGTCTACGCTCTCTTATCTTTCCCTGTCTCGCTGTCAGTCTGTCTGTTTCAATCTGTTTATTTGTTTACCTCTATCAGTTCTGGCCTATTTTTTTCTTTTGCATTGATACACACACACACACACACACACAGACACACACACGAACATACATAGTCTCAGTTTTGCTCTATGGGATCCTTGGGGACATGGAAGTGGGACATGGGGAAAGAGAACAAACATCTCCAACTTGTATCTAGGCTTTTCGCTCTTTTCCCCTCTTTCATTCAAACCCAAACCTCCATCTAACCCACTCACTCTTACACAAACACTCACAGATGTTCTTCTTCTCTTGTCTGCCTGGATACACTCTTTCTGCTTTGCATATAGGCTCAGTTGGTTGGTTGGTTGGTTGATAGTTAGCTTTTCCCAGTTCACACAGACTCAAACACATGTGCTTAGACACACACATGCACATCAGTATCTACAGACTCAAAAATCTTAAAACCCACACATAGAAGGCAACATAGAAATGCATAATGAATATTCAGCAAACAAACCCGCCCCTATTCAGAATTGCTATTTGGCTTGTCTATGGTAAAAAATTTAAATGATCCATAAATTATGGAAAAAGACATTGATTGTATATTTGCTGTGTGATTTAAACATGAACTTCCGTTGTTTTTCCCCCCGTTTCTGCTCTATGTAGTTAATAAAGTTCAGCTTGATAAAGAAAAGCCTTACTGGAGTATATAATAAAAAAATTTAAAAAAACAACACTAAATCGTGATGAGAAAAATGTTAAAATGCTTATTTATATCTACTTTCAGATTGGGCTTCACTGCCTTTGAGCAAACAGATTGTGGTTTCAAGCCCATGCATCTTCTGCTTGCAGCGTCCATGGCTTTTCTCAGTTTCCTCCCCCTGTCAGATTAAAAAAACAAGATTCTAAAAGTCAATGAGTGTGTCTGTTTGTGTTTGTGGAAGGCTCATTTACAACCACATAACTCCGACGAGGATAAGCAAGCATAGAATAAGAATTAATTGCTGGATGGACTTCACAAACCTGCGTGTTTTTCTTACCCTGTGGGTGTCTGTTGAACATTGTCACTAGTGTTCCATTGTTAAATATGTTTCATATTTCTAAGGTTGTTGGTTCAAATCTCGTTGGCGCTCTTTTTCAGTTGGGATGTGTTTTGTTAGTCTTTAGTTGGTGATAACTTACATTGGTTTGGATTGGTAATGGATTCCTGTCTGTGTTTCACACCCTGTCTTGTAATTATTTGTGTGCTATGAAAGGGATTATGCTACCTCCTCTGTTTTCACTCAGGCGTGCCTCACATCCTGATTGTGCTCCCTCACTATTAAAGGGTGTTGTTGTACACAGAGGCTAAAATTTTGAGTTGTTATAGAATCACACAGAAACATTTGAATTAATCTCAAAATCCTCAGCACACATTGTGAATATATTCTCTAAAATAAATGAGAAAAATGATCAAAAACTCCAAAGAATTTGAAGTTTCCTCACTCACTGCGTTCTGGCCCTTGTCTCTCCTTGACTCTGTATTCCTTTCCTAACCACCACTCGATTTCTGTTTTTCTTCCCTCCTCTCTGTTTTTCTCTCCATTCCTCTCTCATTTCTCTGGAACAGTTTTAATTAGCTGCTAGCCTGAGGTCAACCTCTGCTCCTACGCATTAGCACACAGAGACATACAACCACACACACATACTTTTCTGTGTGTTGGAGTGTGAGTGTGCTTGTGTTATGACAGTCAGAATTGATTTCCACCACTTTATTCCAAAAGCAGATAAATGTACTCGACTTTGCCTCAATGTTCAGAGTGGAAGAGCAGGAATTCCCAAGACGCCGAGCTGGTACATGACAACAGCGTGTGTGTAAGTGTGTGTATTTGATAAGTGTGTCCTGCTGTCATTTTAAAACATTTGAAAGTCTGTGTGCTTGAGCTGCTTGGGTGCATATAGAGTACATACATGTGCCGCCTAGCACATAGCTAATGATGCACTTGTGTGTAAATCTTCTTGCATGATGTGTCTGAGTGTAGACTTCAGCCCTCTGGAGGTTGTTGCAACATGCGACATTAGCAGTGACACAGAAAAGGTGCATCACTTCCATTTATACACACACACGCACGCACGCACGCACACACACACACACCATCTCAGAGTGGAAAAAAAAATCCAGGACTTCTCTTCCAAATTGATGAATTTTTCATTTGAGGTTTTCTTACTTCTAAATCATCATTGGGAAAATTCTTGTTTTTGTGACTGACTGCTGCGGGGAGAAAGGAAATTAAATCTCCGTGGAGTTGGAGCAGTAGCCTGCTTTTTAAAGACGCCGAGCTGTGGGACAGAGTAGTGCATCTGCACTTCACATGTCTACCGTTTATGAGTGTGTCTGTCACTACCCTGTTATGTATCAAAAGCTGTGTTCCCATTCAACTTGGAAATGCACAAAATCTAAATAGCGCAATAAAAACTGGTAATGGAAACACCTCAAGTATCGCTAAAAAGTTTTAATGCTTTCATGAGAAGGAATTTCAGATGTTACGATATTGAAATGTGTCGCAAAAGCGCTATGGAAACACTTTTTCCGCAAATACACGTCACAGAACGTGACGTACAAGGTCACATAACATGATGTACCAGGTCACATGACCACATTAGACAGCTAACAACAAAGGAATACAGAGTTTTATAAGGAGGTTTGGAACGTCCGCCTTCCTGCAGCAAAGACTCGCGGGATGAGATTCCACAGGAGTTTTGAGGCTTCTGCATGAAACAAACTTCAATGGAAACACTTTCAAAATGCAATTATACTTATTTAGAAATATCGCTTTTATTTTGTTAAAAACTGTAATGGAAACCCAAATTATGGTGTTTTTGTGCATCAAGAGCTGAAACCAAAAGTTCTATTACTCTATGTGTGGGTGTGCATGTGTATGTTTGTTGAATAAACAGCAGAAGGTTTTTCATTAGACAGAAGGATGGAACGAAGGAGGTTGGGAGAAGAGCTAAAGGAGACTGGTGGGTGGAGATCCCAGTCACAGGACAGTCAGGAGGGAAGCAGTATTTAACACACGCACACACACATTTGTGTTGTGTGCATGTGTACTTTTCAAATGCACTTAGAATAAATATACTGATGAGAAAGCTGAAGAAGACACATCTGAGTCCACATGGGACCGAAACAGTGGGATGTTGCACTTTCGCTTTGGAAAGTAATTTACCTTAACTAGCAGCTGCATGTTCCGGTGTTACTTTGAATTAAAAATAACTCAATGTCTCACGTTGCCTTGAGAGTTATCATTAACGTGTAAGTAGCAGCAACAGCAGCAGGTAATTTGCCTTGTGTTCAGCATTAGATTCTGTATTTAGATGCATTTGCAATTCAAAACACTCAGGTGTAATTATAGGCCTCACAACAAAAACTTGTTTAAGTAGGAGACTATATTTATAGCTACCTATTCGAGATTGTTGGAAGTTAGCTTCCTCTGAGCCAAGTACGTGAGTGAGTGTGTGTCTACATTTTTATCAAAGGTGTATTTCAGTGAGTAGACCAACATTGTGTCGCCAGGAATAATTAAAAAAAATAATTGCATGATATCTTGTTGATATCAGCCACTATTCCCTGCACAGTTACAGGATTATTACAGAAATATTTTCATGAAATGAGAAAAAACAAAACAAAAACCAGTAAAAGTTTGTAGTTCAAACTATGTTATTGGTCCATCCAGCTTGAGTGTTGGAATCTCTATGTCAATACTCCAAGCTCCGAATGAACCCTAAAAACCCTTTAAAAAAACACATGCAAACCCATACAACAGGTTTTAAAAGCTCGTAGACAGCATTTCCTCAGTAATTATTTGGACAGTTTATTTATATTTAGTTTTAGTCATAGTCTTTTGACTGAGTCATAGTCAAAATTTACTCATCAGGTCTATTTCAGTTGCAGTTCAGTTTTGGCTGACCAAATTACGAGATTTTATTCGACTAAAAAGACTACATAATTTACGTACCGTATTTCCTTCATTTATCTTAAATATAAAATCCATCCACATCTGTTTGGTTTTCTGTTCCATCTCAATTTACAGTCTTCCATGTGATCTGTGCCAGAGACAATAGGAGCCGTCCTACTTCCTTAAAACACATTCAGCTTACTTGCTATTGAATCACTTACCGTTTAATGTTAACCTAACCACTAGAAGTGAATCATAATATCATGTTTTTCCTGCAGTCAGTGCCTTCTCCTCGCTCTCTTTTCTGTTTCAGGTGTCTTGATGCTGAAGCTGGCGGTTCCTGATCGATGGCTCACGGCTCAACTAGTCTGGAACACTCTGATGGTCTATCCTTCTATCCTATTCTGTTTGCCCTTCTGTTCACTAACCCCAACCAGTCGAAGCGGATGGCTGCCACCTCTGAACTTGGTTCCACTGGAGATTTCTTCCGAACAAAAAGTTTTTTTCTTCCCAATGTCGCTAAATGCTTGTTCATGTGGATCTTGTTGGCTTCTTTCTTTCTTACTATGGACTTTATATTTTGTTCAGCGCTTTGAGATGACTTGAGATGACTGTTGTATTTTGCGCTATATAAATAAAGTTAAATTGAATTGAATTGAATTACCGGCTTGTCCCGCCTTTCACGCAAAAAAGCTGTTTTGATTGAATACCTTCCCAACAAGTCCTCAGCTTTGAAAACAATCATTCTTAGTTCTGTTTATATTTCATCTTGTGTCAACACTTAAGTTGATTTTTTTTTTCCTAACAACAACAATACGTTTTGATATTTGTTTTTTTTTTTCCACATAGGCTACATCTTCTTCAATTCAGTCATTGTTTTGTATGTGAAAAAAATGTCGTCTACAAAAACTAAGATGCAAATATTTCATCAACACAATTATTACTGCCTGAACAATCATCATGTTTCATTCATAAATGTCAGACATCTGACTCTTTAGATGTAGGAAGATTTTTTCCTTATTTAATTTCATAGCAACAACTTGTTCACATTCTCAAAACAGAGAACAGTCACAGAGCAGTGAGATTGGGTTGAGTATCAGTACAAAGCCAACCTTTCTTCCTGTATGGTAGGTTACCCAGTAACAAACTGTATATACATAATTTCTTTGTTAAACATTCATATTTTTGCCTAGAGGGGCATTTAAACCATTTGATCACTTTATGCATAATATTTGATAGAGTTGAGCCGGATACTCGGCTGAAACGAGTATCCGGTACGGATAAAGTATAGAGTATTATACAAGTAATACGAGTCAATATCTGTACTCGTATTGAATGAATGCTTTTTGTCTGTGTTCTGTGTCGGTCACAGCGCTCCTCCCCAACACACATACAGATGTGCTGCTTACTGTGTCCCACAGCAGCTCTGACAGCTCTGTCTCTCCCTCAGTCACACAGGTTTGCGGGTCTTTTCCATTAACGTCACACTGATCATAAAATAAAAGTTAAAAAAAGAAAATGATGTTGAGTATGAAGACTCTTGTTGACTACATTTTATTTTATAATTGCAACCGCATGTGTTGTATTGATTGTTGCAAAACCTGTTCTGTAAATTGTTCCTTTGCTATCGTGATCGAAACCATTGATCTGAAGCTCAATGGTGATGCTGTCCTGTAAATAGTTTTCTAATTAGACATGCTTAAAATAACATACCCGTTAAAGCCCCTCCCATTTCAAAACAACCCGACCCAATTTCGGGTTAGGCCCCGCCCACTCCGAGAACAGATACAGATACAGATAATTTATGGTTAACAGATATAGATACAGATAATGCTGTACTCGCTCGTCCCTAATATCTAATAATGACCCTATCTTATAGATTCTGTATTTTGAGCAATGCAGCACTTCAATGATCTGTTGTGTATAGACAGGATGACGTGCTTTTGTGGCAGCACTGTTACATCAAATGCAAAACAATGGCTACCTGGTGCATCATTCATACACAAATATACAACATTTAAGCTGAAACTATGCATCCTCCGGAACATTATCAACAGTTGTAAAATTCAAAGTCATCAGGAGTTTAGCCCAAACATGGATACACTAGTGAATACAAAAACTAAAAAATAAGCAAAAAACTTAAGGTGGCTGCACGTGAATCCAAAAGAAGGCGTACATTTATTTTAGACCATCTTCCATCACTCGATCTCCTTAGCAGCGAGGCTATTCTCAGTACCACTGAGCAGACTGATTAAAATGTAAAAATATTGATTCAACTTAGCAGCTATATTAACTCCTTCATTGTAGAATGCTACTTTGGATGAATTACAGGCCTTACTCACATAGCCTCCTTAGCCAAATATCTCTGAATGCATAAAGTCTGTTACTACCAGGATCACTGTGAATTCATGGCATTTGTTCAAGGCTTGCCAACGATTCATTCTGACTCATCTTGGGTTAAATCCTACAAGGAAATTGTTACTGGGCTGCAGCAGCAAGAAAACATCCACTATTTCCCTCCTGTAGAAGAATAGCAATGATATCTGAGCTGCTACAAAGAAATGGGTTTGCTTGAAAGACGACATTTTGATTCAAGGTCACAACACAAGCTGAAATGAGTAAATGTGTTGGACACGCAGTGTTTTTGAAACTGTTACAGAGGAAGCCAACCGCAGTAGTTCAGTCAGTGAAACAGTCTCAAAGGAACTCCGACAGCGGCCTTTTGATATAAGAGAATACTGTTCATTTCAGATGTTGTGTCCAAATTATGATCTCTAGTCGAAACTAATATTTCAAGCAGTCTTTTTAGGGTTGCATAGCTAAACCAATTACTGTTATCAAACTATCACTGACTTTCTTTACTATTGACAATTAATAACAAAATAAATTATCTGGACTTTTTTAGGCAAGCCAATGAACTGCACCAGGTAGTCAAACTATTAGAGCAAAAGAATACCAGAAGTACAAACACCTTAAGAAGAGCATTCATACTTCCCTTTGGGTTTTGGATACTGACCTTTCTGTTTGAGAAGCAGCATTGTATCCAAAGAGCAGTGTTTAATGTCTGGATAGTGAGAATAACACTGGTTTATTTGGGCATTGTTCTTTTCTGCCCTAGGCTCAGCATTAGTTTATTGAGTCAGCACGGTTCCAAAGTGCCGTAATCGTTGTGTGATGCCTTGTAGGGGGAGTTTGGAAGTTGACTGATCTAGTCTGTTGTAATCAGTGTGATGAGACGTATGGTAAATACAGTAGTTGGTTGTGAATGTGTTTTCTGAGTACTATGCTCTACGGATACAATACAGCAGTGGTTCTCAAATGTTTTTGGCTCAAGTACCCCCTTTTTTATTTCTGAATCAAGTACCCCCTTTGTCACACTACAATATTTTGCTTATAGAAAACTATTTAAAGACAACCATAGAGCATAATGATGAATTAAAAAGTTATAACACACCTTCTAAAGAACCTCATATTGTAAATAAGTGAAAAGAAACAGTATTTAGTGCAGTGGTTCCCAACCATTTTTGGATCATGATCTCATTTTGATATCAAGAATTTCTGGCAACCCAAAATAATTATGTTTTAAGATCAGATAATTTTTTTTAACTACATCTTAGTTGAACTAGATTAATATTTCACAAAGTTAAAGTATTGAAAAACTGTTGTTTAAGATTGTGTGTTGAAATCAGGTGACCCCACGATTGGAAAACACTGACTTAGTGGCCCCTGAATAGATTGATTTCTATAGTTTTTATTCTTTAAACTGACATTTTATTTATTAAGTAACCCCTGTAGTGCCATTGTGTAACCCTTGGGGTACATGTACCCCCATTTGAGAAACACTGCAATGTAGTGTCCCCAGTGGCTCTCATTAGTCTCTGCTCGTCTCTGACCCTTGTATCTACTATAATATCAGGACATCTGTCAGCATCCTTGTTTTGGCTGCTACTTATTAAACATGTATCTTGAGTATAGTACTGACCTCTTAGTCCTTTTCTGTAGATATCGTTAGCTTTTCTGGCTAAATATTGGTCCTCAGTCATTTAACATAGTTTTAAGCCCCAACATCTGCCTAGTCAATATGAACACGCAAGGGGTTCATTAAGTTTTTACAAGTTGAGTGTCTATAAACACTATAACAGCCAATCATCATTTTAAGACCATTCCACTGCATTTCACTTCAAGGAAACTTGTTTTTCTACCATATCAAATATTGAGTTTATTTTTGTTATAAACCGTAAGCAGAAATTCTGTATATGACACTGCATTACTAGCTTTTTTTCAATTTTGTTTCAATTTTTTTTGTTAAACACTTAAGTGGGATACACACAAGGAATTTCTAAATCTGAGGAGATTTTTTACCTATTACAGACCCAACACTCTGGACTTTCCGACCTCCTATTCGAAAAAGTGACTTGGAACGCCACCTGAAGTCGGAGCTCCTACTCTGTAAAGTCCTGAAAAAAAGTCCTGAGTCCTGAGTTACCTAGAATGCAGTTTCTCAGTCAACATCCTTCTTGATTCTCTACATCAGCGATTCTCAACTGGTGGGTCGGGACCCAAAAGTGGCTCACGGACCTGTACTGGGTGGATCACGGAAAGCTGGTCAAAAATAAATAAATACCTAATGTCTCTCATGTTGGACTCGTCTTTTATTTAAAAATAAACTTTTCTTTTGGCAGGCATGCATGCTGTGAAATGCATGTTACACAGGAACATATATAGATTTATGTTTTAAAAAAATATTATATATGTGTGTTTTCAACTAAATTTGATTGGTTGATTTCTAGCAAAAAGTGGGTTGGGATTTAATGATCATGGCAAAATGTGGGCCCCAGGGTGAGACCAGTTGAGAACCCCTGGTCTACATTCTGTTCCACCTCACAAATCCCGGGGTCATGAGTCAGGAGTCATCGGCTTTCCCCACACACAAGGAATTTTGTTCAAAAATATTGAAAAAGTTTGACATTGTCGGCCCTGACTCAAAGCCAACTATCAGGACATATTCACTCTTAATACACCTCAGACGGACCACAGGATAATCTAATAAAATAAAATAAAAAATAATGTCACATTTGCTGTCCTTTGTCATGATAACAAATTATATAAAAAAAAAAAAATAAAAAAAAATAAATGACAACAAATTATATACTGTATATATATGAACATTTTGGCATGGGAGACATTTAGAAAAAATAATAAATAAATAAATAAACTAAAATGTTTTGCAGCCATTTGGAGGATAACGTTTTAAAGGTTAAATTTAATGAAGGCCTCTTCTTTGCACCTAAATTACATAGACTCCTACTGAACATGTAGATCCATTGCACACCTAAACAGCATACAGATGCTGGTAATCAAAAAGTAATTGGTTTCAAGAACAGACGCAGGAGCATGTTATTCCACTTAGTGGAGAATGTTTCTTTGTTGACACAAACAGGACAGCGAGTGTGGGATCGGTCCTGCTCTCAGGCATTCTTTGCTGTCTCAACACCTTCTCTTAGGGATGGATGAAGACATTTCCTTGTCAAGCAGCCTTTACATTGGACTCTGTACCAATCAGGTGATGTTAGTGTGCAGGATGCCTAATGTTTCAGAAGTGTTTGACCAACAGTGAAGTCAGATTTAAAAAACAAACCCTCTTTTCCTCCACAATGTATCGTATTTTCTGTGGTAAATCGACTAATATGCAGACATTGAGCAGTGAGGAAGTGCAAACATTTGTAGATGCTTGTAGGAACTCAGGGGAATACAGTCAAACTCCATTTATCAGGAACCAGAGCCTGTCTCCATGCATGCTCTGACTGTATAGGTTGATTGACGATTGGCATATTCTTCAGCCAATAGCTCACCTCTGACTCCTCTTTTAGCAACTAGCATTTTCTCTTCAATCAGCATTGCACTGAACCAATTTGAAGCAGATTAACATTTAAACAAGTGACTTATAACCCTGAGCGACATCTGTGTGGATTTTTTTCTGGAATATAGTATCCCCTTATAGTAAGTGCTACAGGAGGTTTGTTGTTATAGTTTCCTATTTAAATTTCAAAGCCTGCAGATGACTTGCAGCCTTGTCTCTGTATATTTTGATATAGCGTACCTCACTGAGGCAGTATAGAGGTTAGACACTAGATGTGCTGCTTAGATAGCTTAGTGGGTTCCCATTACTAGTCTCAGTTGTCTTTGTTTCCTTTATTTGATGATATTTTTGTTTCAAGTTTTTAACAATGGGGAAATGAAAACTCCTTCAGATGAAAAAAAAAAACCTTTCACTTTAGTGTTATTTGAGGCTCCAACACACCGTCACCAGAATTCTAATCTTTTAGTAGATGTTTTGGATCCCACAATTATCAGATCAACTAAGAGCTAGTGCGGTCTAAAGAGCAGTCATGAGAACAAACATGTAGGCCACAGGAATGTTAAGTGCTGCCTTGTCTAATATTAACTTTTTTTTTTTCAAAGGTCAGGACCACAATTGAGGCAGTGATAAATCCAGGCAGTTCATTCCTTCTAATAGAGTTCCCCACTGTGTCTCTATCTAGCTTTATCTATGGTGGTCTGATCCCAGCACACCAATTCCTGCCCCCCTCCTCCTCCTCCTCCTGTTTCCTGTATTTCTCTACATTTTTGTCTGTTTTGCTATTTCCTCCCTTCTCTTCTTTCTGTGGTTTTCTCTGGCCACTTAATGGCATGTGTGGCATTTCCTCCTGCTCCCCCTTTCTCATTTTTCCACTGCATCTCTTGTCCTCGTCCCATCCTCTCTCCCCCGCCTTCTGTAATTAGCTTTACACTTTGACTTTCATCAACTTTGTTTTTATTATCTATAATTTGTCGCTCCTAGCTTTGCATGAATGTTTGTAGAATGGCATTCTTTCCTTCTTTTGTATTTTCATACGTCTCTTCATCGTGCAGTTATTTTATTGTTTGATGCATACATTTGTTCTCATCCCTTTCTGCTTCACATTTTTGTCTCATTTTTCCTCTTTCTTTCTCTTCTTCTTTGTTGCTCAATAATCTCCTTTTCTTTCTTCACTCTCTCTATCCTTATGTCTCTCGTTAATTCAATTCTCTGCTGACTGATAATCTGTTTTTCTACTTTGCTCTCGCTCTGCTAAAGGGTCTGAGTTTTTTTATACTCTTTTCCATTCTCCCAAGTTCATTGATAAGGGCTTTTGCCTTTTTTTTCTTGCTTTGTACTTTATTTTTCAATCCGCACAGCTTGAATCAATAGCGGTTTTGCAGTTAATTCCACAGCTTGGCAACAATACCCAAAGGCACCAGTCTCCTCCTTTACCCCCCTTTCGCCTTGCCTTAAGTTGGCGGGGGGGGGGATCATGATAAAATGCTTTTTTGAGTATGTTGAATAAAAGTGAGGACGTTGCCCAAATGGGGATTTCCACTATTTAAAACATAATTCACAGAAACTACAAAGGAGGTGTTAAATATGTGAAAAAGGATTGAGTCAGTTTGATTCCGATTTTCAAGATTTTGCAAATGTATGAACTTAAGATAATGATATTAAAAAAGAGAAAGCAGGGCTAGAGAATGGATAGGATTTTTTTTTTTTTTTTTTTTAAACCCAATCAGTACAATGTTGGTGTCAAATCCCATTTGGTGCAAACAAATCCCCTGAAGCCAGGGTTTGTTTGTGTCTAAATCTTATAGGAAGACATTTAGAAATATATTCAACCTAATTAGTTGTACAGCAATTGATTTAGATGAATGTTGCTAAACGACCACCATGTGGTCGTATAGCAATTGGGGATCAATTTGATAGCAGTAACATACTTGGGGTGGCCATTGAATGTTTATTCAGGGGGTCCAAAGACAAATAGGGAATAAATGTGATATTTAGTATACTTTTTTGCAGAAGGAGTATATCTTAATTCTGTCTTTTCGCCCTTAATGTATTGTTTTGTATCACATTTTCTAGCTCTTTATTCATCACTAACCCTCCCCAGTACATCTAAAAGTTGTCACCATAGCAACAGCTACCCGTCTGTGAAAATTACCTACCCCCCCCATCGTATTTCCTTTATTTTTCCAATACTGAGTGTTCACATTAACATTCAATGGATGCCGTTTTGATGCTGTGACAACCGCATGGGTTGGGGGGGTTAAACCAAACAAAAGGACAAGAGGAGAGAGGTTTATGTTGGGGGGAATGTTGGAGCAGAGCAGCAGAGCAGAAAAAGAAGAGAAGGGATTAGAGGTGGAAAAGCCTGGTGGCCAGACAGGCAGCCAGTGAGCCAAAGAGAAAAGAGAAAAAAGATTGAGATGAAAAGCAAACATAGACAGGCACCAACACAAGAAAACAGCTAGACCGGCATTCATAGAAATGCATAGAAATCAGTTATCAGCCTATATACTGTAACATACACTGTATATATACATTAAATGAAAAAATAAACAAAGAGACGAGAGCCAAGGGCAAACAGTGGCAAGTGTTAAGGGCAGACAGACAATAAGCAGAGAGACATGGTGAGACAGGGCATTATGTGAAACAGGTAACAGGCTGAGAGGAGACAGACATGTGTTGCTATGGTAACACGGAAACCAGTGAATAAAGAGAAGGAAGGAGAGGTGTTGGAGGTGGGTTAAAAAGGAGAGATATAGAGTAGGCATGTCATCCCCATGGCAATCCAAGCAAAGGGATTCTGAGAGAGAAGCAAGGCAACAAACACAACATCATAGTCCACCAGAAACAACATATTAGGAAGGAGTGAAACTTCACACTTCAATCCACATTATCGCTTTCTCAATCTCCACTTCATGGAGCAAGACTACAGCTTGTCTTGGATCACAGGCCACTAATTTTCTAACTCTTTGCCAGTGAGCAGCAGTATCCATGTGATAAAGTCGTGGAGAAACTCTGATGGCTGTTGTGAATTATGGCTTCTTGCAGCGTGACTCTTGGTTGAACGGGACACAAGCCAATCTGTTGGCTTATCATGTGTGTGAGACAAGGACAATTTCCAGGATACTAGCTGAGCCAATTCCACAAAGATAATCACATTCAATTGAGATAAACCCTCAGTGGAAATCATGTAGCTGGGAAACTCACCCAAAATGCTTATCAGACGCTAGTAATTACTCTTCAGCAAACACGCCAACAGATTTGCAACTATTGTACCAGTTAATCAGAGCATTGTGCAAGCAAAACGGCTTGTGGCAGAATGTGACGAAATGAGTCAAGTTGCTTGACCTGAATGTGCTGCTGACTATAGCAACTGTCAATGCCAGGGAAAGAGTCACCAAACATAGACGGGGGATTTACTTCTAAGAGACAGTAGTAGCTGTAGCAGCAGCAGGGTTTCAATGAACTCTCTATTGTTGAACAGAAAAAAAGCACAAACACAAGAGACAGCAGGGAGAGCTAGCAGACGCTAACAATAAAGCAGTGAATCTGTTAGGAACTTCTGCTTTCTGTGTTTATTGAGATCTTTTAAAACTAAACCTGAAAGATCCCAAATGTGTGTTTGCACATTACAAATAGTCAAAAAGCAGTTTATTTATACAAGATACATCCTCAATCAGTATTCTCTTTGCTTCCAAAGAGCTTTGCTGCAATAACTCGCACCATTGGTATCATTGAAAATCTCCCTTTTCCAAGCGTATTTACGCATGTGTCGGGTCATTAATGCATGCTCAACTCATAATTACTATATTTCTAACAGCACTTTAAAGCAGCATAATTGCAGTATGTGGCAGATGGCTGTTGGCTAACTGGCTTGCAGTTACGCCTAATGGCTATTTGGTATCAGTGTAAAACAGGCTAATGGTTTGCTGGCCAGCAGCTTAAAATAGACAGCTGTCCTGGGTGAACCATGCCAGAATTGAAATAACTGTGTCCACAAATGTAGTCATTTGCAACTAAAAACGAAAATGCTAAACATTTTTTCCAGTCTAATCTTTGAGTGCATCAAAAAGGTTAATTTATTCAGAGAAACTGGACCGTGTTTAGGTTTAATTATAAAGACCGCTCTTCTTGAAAAATAATTATCTTTGTGCAGTTCAGTGTAACAAATGTAAATTGGTGAGGATATGGAATAACTGCTGTTCAAAGCTGAAACTGTGTGGATGTTTATGGGATACATGCTGCACAAAAGACATTTGTGCTGTTTTTGTCTGTGTTTTTCCCCCAACTCAGCAGGGAGAAGAGTGGGAAATGTAGAATGTATATTCCCTTTCAAACAAGGAGACTAATTACAAGGGATTAAGTAATTGTGTGGGGAATTGTCAGGAAATCTTTCTCAAAACCTTTTGTTCTAAACCCCATTAATTTTACCCCACTCTGTCGAGTGTATAACGGGCTGAGTTTATGTGAGCTATTTCAAAGGACAAATCTACAAGACGGTCTGTGCTGTTAAGATAAGAGCAGTTCATAAAGACAGAAGCATAAAAAGTGTGAAAGGCTCAGATCTAATTGAGGTTAAAAAGTCAGGCACCAAATCACAAACTTTAAAGAGCAAGCCTGTTCTATTTGGGAGGAAGATTAAGGAAATAACTTCTCAAAACAGAAATCATATGACACGGATACACTCGCCTACATGTTTTGGAAGAACATCACACATTTTCCCTATCGAACGGGTGGTTAAATGTGTCGCAAGTGTTTGGAAGACATAAACAAACGGACTCTAGCTCTACTAAATCTCGCGAGAATGCTCGGTCTTGGTTGATTTTGGGAGATGTTAGCAGATCGTTTCAATTCCTGAAGCATTGAAAAGTGCAATCGTTTTCAAGATTTAACTTAATAAATTCCGATTAAGCCTTATGATCTTTTCATTGACAGCACACCAAAAGGTATTAGAAAGATTTAATTTATAGTTTTTTTTAAAAAAAAGGTATCATACTCTCTTTTTTAACTGAAACCTCTGGTAAAAAAGTGAACACTGGATGCCTCTATACTGGCTAACTATAGACCAATCAGCAAACTTCCATTCATTTCCAACATCATTGAGAAGGTGGTCTTCAACCAACTGAGTCAATTCTTAACCTTCATCAAAAATTTGAAAAATTTCAGTCAGGCTTTCGTTATCATCAACACAGCAACTGCTCTTATCAAAGTGATCAATGACATAAAGTTGAACACTGATTTAGGAAAAGTATCTGTTCTCATTATATTGGATCTAAGTGCTGCATTTGACACTGAAGATCATACAATTTTGTTGTACAGATTGCAAACATGGGTTGGACTAAATGGAAAGGTAATGCAATGGTTTAAGTCCTACTTGGAGGAGCAAAGTTATTTTGTAAGCATTGGAAACTTTGACTCTGACAGATTTCCAATGTCCTGTGGGGTTCCTCAGGGATCTGTTCTTGGACCTCTTCTGTTTAGCCTGTATATGCTTCCTTTAGGACAAATTCTACAGAAATGTAAGGTTGATTATCAGAGCTATGCAGATGACACACAACTATATCCATCACTGAACCCAGATGACTATGGTCCCACTGAGGTGTTGTGTGACTGCTTAGAAAAAATAAACTGCTGGATGAGTGAAAACTTCCTTCAACACAATCATGACAAGATGGAGGTGATTGTCTTTGGTAACAAGGAAAAGAGGACTGCTGTCAGTGAGTATCTTGAGTCTCAATCTTTAAAAGCTAAAGACCAAGTCAAAAAAAACCTTGGTGTTCTGATTGACTCAGATCTGACATTCAGCAGTCAGATCAAATCTATCACAGCCTTCTACCACCTAAAGAACATCTCCAGAGTGAAAGGTTTTATGAGTCAGAAGGATCAGGACAAAATGGTCCATGATTTTATCTCCAGCAAACTGGACTATTGTAATGGTCTTCTGACAGGAATCCCCCAAATGAGCACCAAACAGCTACAGCTGGTTCAGAACGCTGCAGCTCAGGTCTTAACCAGAACAAAGAGGTCAGAACACATTACTCCAGTTTTAAAGTCTTTACACTGGCTCCCAGTCAGCCTCAGAATAGACTTTAAAGTTCTGCTGCTGGTGTATAAATCTGTGAATGGGTTTGGTCCAGAATACATCAGTGAGATGTTAGTCAGGTATGAACCCAGCAGGTCTCTCAGATCTATGGACACAGGTCAGATAGTGGAGCCCAGAGCTCACAGTAAACATGGTGATGCTGTGTTTAGTTGTTTTGTTGTAAAGAAGTGGAAAAAAAACTGCCAGTAGAGCTGAAGTCAGCATCCAATGTGAAATTTTTTAAATCAAAGTTAAAGGCACTTTTTTTATCTACTGCGTATGATTAAGAGGGAGATTTTTGGTCATGTTGTTGTTGACGTAATGTGGTGTTGATGATTTTAAATGTTTTTACTGCTGATTTTAAATGTTTTTTCATCATAGGTATACCTCAACTATGAGAGACAAAATCAGAAAAAAAAAATCCAGAAATATTGAGCAAGTTTAAGATTTACCATTGTTAGTTCCGACCTGTTTTGGAGCCGATTAATGGTACAAATTCACTCTTAACACACCTCAGAGCACATGATAATCTTATAGCCTAATATTTTAAAACACAAGATAATCTGGCATTTCCATTCTTTGGTCGAGGAAAATCCAGAAAAATCAGTTCCGAAACGTGTGTACCCCACTTTAGTGGAAACAAATCTACAGCTCAGTGGTCCAAGCAGTACACAACTACTAATCAATCCTCTCTCCATCTATCCAGCTCCACTTCTGTATTTCTCAATGCTTAATCGATCACTCCAAACAATGATGGAGGTCATATGTGGTCAATAGCTGAGAATGGACAGGCAGATACACACTGTGGTCACTGCAGGTTATGTCTTTGTCATTGCAGGCTCTGTTCGTAAAGTTATGTTCTAATGCCCTCTTTGTCTCGAGCACTACTTTAAAGTTAAGGATATTAAAGACTTAAGAGCAGACATTCTCAACTGGTATTAGGATGCAAATTTGTGTCGAGAACAGACTGTAGTGGGTCTCAGACACTTAAGTTGACAAAACGTTAAGAAAGAGATTCTAAGCTTTTAGTTTAGTTTAGGTGAATAATTCATATATTTATTGGTACTTCTGGAATTAGAAAGCCAAAACTGATTGTTACACACTTTTAAAAACACTTTTTTCCAAGAAAGTATTATAAATAGTCCAACCAGCCATACATTCTCTTTATACAGTGGTGATAGTAGGTCTTTAAGCCAAATAAGTTGATACCACTGCTCCTTGGGAACAACTTTTTGTAATAGTGTAATGGATGTTAAAATAAAGTCATGCAACCATTTGAATGGATTAATTTAGAAGCTGAAAATGCAAATCCATGTTTTCTACTTGTTTTGTATCGCTGCTGGTTCGCACCATTGAGTTTATAAGATAGAGAAACAATGTTGGGCTTTGTGCAATAGCTAAGGAAACCTTTGCAGTTTCACTATGTGAGCCACTGACTGTTGATGATGATATTCAGAAATCTAATGTTAAGACTGACTGCTTGTTTGACCATGATTTAGGTTTGAAATTATTATTCTTTTTAAACACAATGTATTTGTATTAAATATAAAGCTCACATTATGTTATTTTTCGTACTAAGTGTTTTGCCACACACATTCGACTTGCCAAATTTCAGCAATCTAAAAAGTCGCTCTCATGAGCTCCCCTCAGAACAGGCAGTTTCTGAGTGTACTTCCGGGTATGCAAGTTTGCTGTGTATGTCCACGCCCACTCCACGCCCCACTCTGGGAGTGGATGCGGCTTTCATTAACAGTACCAAGCACTAATGTTGATGGTGGGTGAAACGTAATGGCTCGTAAGGATGCGGTTGTTCAGCCAAACCACTTTGCCATTAAGTTTACCATTAAATGTGTTATTTAGTTTCTTACAATTACTACAGTGATGCTAACGCTAGCTCCTGCCAACCGGTAACTTGTTGTTTTTATACTAGCATCAGCGTGAACTCGCCTGTCTGAGCACACTCTTCACAAAATGCTGAGCAGGCAGGGGAGGGAGGAATCATACATTTTTATTTTACAGTGAGAAAAAACATTAAAAAGTGAAATTTGTATGATACGGGAGCTTTAAAGAGTGGAAGAAGTCCACACGGAATGTGAGAAGTGCTTTTGCAGACATTAAGTTTTTATCCCCTTGGTTCTGTTTATTTCCCCTTTCGGACATTAATAAAACATTGCTTTTAATTCACTTACAAACTGATAAGACTGTGTGACTAAAAGAAACTGATTGAAGTCAACTTAACATTGAGATGGGTCAGTATTAGAGATGCACTCGAATGAAAATTCTTGGCCAAAACCAAAAACAGAAAACAAGGAAAATAAGTCTGAAACACTGCTGAAAGATAGTCAAATTAAGTTTGTTCTTGATGAAGAAGAGCTTATCTGATTTATCACAGTGAAGTTTGTTCATCTTCTCATTGGCGACGGTTCCACGATGCTTTTTAATTCAGAATTAAATAATTTGGAATTAAAGTGTTCTGCTCCGTGTTTACATGGAAAACAGGTTTATTCGGGTTTATTCAATTCCGTTTTAGGTCTGGGGGTTGGGAAGCCTCGGATTGGACAGTGGGATAACGTGACGTATCATGTCTATTGGGAAAAACACAACAAACCTTTTATTGTCGGCTGTAACACAGAAGACCACACATGATAACTGTTTTCACCTTTATTTTGATCGTAGTTTGATTAAGTTTTGACAATAACACACTGGTAAAAAGCCCAGTAAAACTCCAGAAAACAATAACCAGGAATAAATATTTACTCCATGGTAAAGATAGTAGCTCTAACAACCATTACAATGATAAACATGGTAATATTACAGCCTGTGCAGCAGTACGGGAACGCCTCTGGGTCTTAGTATCACCCGTCCGATGAAGCCTGTTCCGTTTGCCGATGTCCGTGTGTGTAATAAATTCATGTGTCCGTGCTCTCTAGTCCGGGCTGCCATCTTGGATTATGTCGTCACCGGCACGTCTTCGCGACAAGTCGCACATGTGCAAAATGACAGGAATTGACTTAAAGGGGAATTGAGTGTTTACAAGATAGAATAATTATTTAATTCGGAATTAAAATTGGAATAAACCAGCCACCTAATTCAGATTTAAGTTTAAATCGGAATTAAATTAGCATTAGGAATTAAGTGTTTACATGGTCAGTTTAAAGAGGAATTACGTTTTATTCTGCTTTAAAGAGGCATTAATTATTATTTTGTTGATGTTACTGAGGTAACAAGAAAGCAGAGGGACTCAAATGGAGGAATCCAGAGGCTTGCAGCAGATTCAAACAGTTTACACATCATCCACCCAAGATGCATTTTTGGCATTTTTTTAAGCATAAATTTTCTAGTACATTTAGAAGCTTTAAGGCCAAACTTGTAAAGAAAAAAGAAAGCAGAGGAGGGTCATTTTAAATTCACCAGAAGAAGATGGCCTGATTAGGTACAGCTTGAATACACAGGTGAGGTGAGTGAGGCTGATTAGCAGAGCGGAAGGTGGTTCTTATCTAGAACTGTTGATATTTGCACAAAATAATTGCTAAATTCATGCTGAAATTGAAACAATAAGAAATGTTCAAGTTTGGGAACATTTGGGCACCTTGAATTCTTTGCTTAAAACCTAAAACTGTCAAAATAGTAGAAGGGAAATTACAGGGTGTAATACCTGAGTATAATATTATTTTCCAATATCGGAAGCTATATTAATGTTGTACTTTATTGATCCCTTTACAGTGAAATATATATATATATATATATATATGTTTTTTTTTTACTTTAGTTTAATAGTTTGTTGGACTTCCCATTGCAGAAGATATGGCTTTCTTTATACAAGCTATGTGTATCCCTGATGAATTCTTCTGTTTGACAATAAACCATACCATGATTGAGTGAAGAGACAATAAAAAGCAAAGCCTAAACACTGAAAGAGTAACTAAACCCTGAGGTTCTGACTGACGTGCGTCTCGACTGGATAATCTGAAAAATACCTTGATAATGGGCAGGGCTCCTGGAGTAGTTAAGATGCACCCAACGTATGTAGCATCTTCAAAAAACAACATGTGCAAATCAACTTACGTACTCAGTACTACTAAACCTCTCTATTTGGAATTCTCTGAATCCAACAGATTACAAAGTCCACAGGTGCTAGTTTTTATAGTAGGGGGTGGGGCCAACAATGGTGGTTCATGGCGAAAGAAGCCACCTAAACGTCACAAACCACCATTCTGAGCCAATTGTAATAGCTGAGGGAAGTCACTCTTACATTTTTACAATAAAATATGCTAAATTGAAATACTTTTGACTAAAATGTCAAGAGTTGGACACGAATCAATTAAGAACACAACTTCATACCCAAATGCAATTGGTTTCAGCAGAAAAAGTAGTTTTGGGGTTTAATTACTCTTTACATGGCCTTTCACTCAGAAATACATTATAAATAACTGACTATTGCTCGTCTTGTCACAGGAGAGAACTTGCAAACACATTTAAAATATATATATAACAAAATGAATGTTTTTTGAAACAGTTAATGAATAATTATTAATATTATATATATCAAATTCAGCATACAAAGGACACATCAGATATAAACTTCTTGATTTAGTTCAGTAAAACTCTCTTGAATAGTGATGCTTTCCTATTACAGTACACTTAATAAGTCATAAATTTTAATGGCAAAATGTTTGACAGTTATGACATCGGCCATAATTTCATGGCCACTTTGCGCAATTCAATTGTCGGCCTTTGTTTGTTTGGTTTTTTTGCCTTATTTTTGCTACCATTGTTTTTTTTTTTTTTTAAGTTTCTTTGTTTTCCTGTTCTTCCTATGTTGCTATGGTAACTGTCATTCTCATTTTCTCCCTGCCTCTTTCTATCTTTTTCGCGCACCCCCACTTTCCTCCCTCTCTCTCTTCAGTGGCTGGTTGGGTGGTTGCTATGGAAACAGACTTATTTAAAAGAAGAGCTAAGAAATTATCTATTTTTTTTTTTTCTTTTGCTCTTCTCAAAATGCTTGCTTTTTGCTCCCTCGTCTCTTCTAGCCCCTCCACCTCTCCACTTGTGTTTGTCTCAATCACAAGCACACAGACTTACTCTTGGCCATCAATGTGCACGCACACACACACACACAAACCTGCTATTCTTTCTTTATCTCTTGAAGCTCTGCTTAGTGCACACATTTCCTTCAAGGGTCCTTCTATTGCTCTCCGTCTTCTACTCTCTTGTGTTGGTCCCGCAAAATTTATTTTGTTTTAATCATTCTTGAACAGAGAAATAATTTTCCCACTCATCTTTGATTATCCTTTCTTGATTTTATATGTAAAGAATAACAGAATGAGTGTACTTGAGTCAGCTGTGGTAGCGCTGAGGCCCCTGCTGGCTGGCTGTCCGCCTGTCATGACTGAGTAATCATGTAAACATTGTGACTAACAGTTGGACTTGTATTGCCATGACGGGTTACAATAATTAGTAGTAAAAGATCCAATGACATGGAAATGAATTGAATGGAGATTCTTGATGAAATAACCAACACTGAGTCTGATCTCATCGTCAGAACAATTACCAATCAAACATGACCACCTGTGACGCTGTGATTTCATTTCCCTACATAGAAAAAAGAGACTCTAAAAACGTCACCGCTCCCCTCCTTTTGCTGGGAACTGCTCGCTTATCTTCTCTCTATCTAGTGTATCAAACACGACCGAGGGGAGATAGTGTCACCCTCCTCCCCACCCACACCTTCCGCCAAACCCCCTTCTTGCCTTGCCTCATTGAGCCGCGCCACATCGAGTGGAGCCCAGGGTGTTATCAGCTGCTGATAGTTATCGACTTACATTAAAACATAAGAGCAGCGCGAGGAGCACAGGCGGATAGATAGACAGAGAGAGGATGGAAACACAAGTAGAGTGGGTGGTGATAGATACCGGCTTTCATCATCTGTAATCACGTTGTCCATCTCCATCCCTAAATCGCTGCTGCTTCTTTTATCACAATTTGAATCCAACAAAGGAAAAAAAAAGAAAAAAGAAAAAGGAGCAATAGAGCGAAATATTAAGACTTCAAAAAAGAAGAAGCTTGAGTCGTCAAGCCCATGCAATAAATTAATTTGGTTGCACAAGTTTGGTTTCTGATAAGGGAAATAAGTTTGTAAAGTCTTTATGGGTAAGATTAGAAGGTGCTAAAATGTTAAAGGAACTAACTGTAGCGCACAGTGAAATTAGGTCTGTGGGGTGTGAAAAATTGGATTTATGTCTGTCATACATTGAATCTTTGAAAAAAGGGGAATGATTAAAAATTACAAAGTTTTCCTGCAGCAGAGGATTTCGTTTGACGATACAGAGGCTTAATTGAATTCAGTCCCAGCCTAGACGCCAATGGAAGAAATCTCAATGGAGAGATTTCATCAAGTTTTCTAACCTTGCATGTTTGGAAATGGTAGTTCCTGGCCAGAGTTTTTATGCAGCATCGACTGCTGTACATTACTATGTACAATAACAAAGATAAACCTGTTCACTGGGCCGAAAACAAATATTCCACAGCATCACTAAAAACTTGTTTTGGATGTCCCATGATGCACACAACAAGAGGAAAAGAAAGTAAAAAAAATATAGTAACAGCCTTGTAAAGCATTTCAAATTAAAAGCCTTAAAGTTTGCTGCCTTGCTGTTTAGTCATATAATCTAAAACCACATCCTCTTTATGGGACTATCTCATGTACTTTCTCCTCACATCTGGTTGTTTAAAATTTTATTTAATAAATTTAAGACTAAGGGGCTGAAAAAATATGCCACATAAAATAGGATTACTCAACCTTTCTGGAAAGGCTGGAAATTAAAAAAAAAAAAATGCCTTGATTATGGGCGGAGCTCCTAAAAAAGTTAAGACACGCCCAGTCTATACTCTAAAATCTCCAAAGAACAATCTATGCTATGCTAACTACCTTGATACTCACTATACCTCTCTATTCACGATTCTGTCAATCCAACCAACTTGCCACAGATTGCAGAGTCAACAGGTGCTAGTTTCTATAGGAGGGGCGGGGCCAATAGTGGTGGTTTGTGATGTGAGAAGCCGCCAAAACATCATTAATCATCATTCTCAGCCAATAGCAAAAGTTAATCAACTGATTTGTACATATGAACACCTAAAGTGTGTTTTAATGTGTAAGACAAAAAAAATCTGAAATATGTATTATACAGTGTCTTCTACATAGTGTCAAACCTTTTAAGTGCTTAGAGAAACAGGAAAAAACTGAAAATATGGATTCAGTCTTGATTTAAGAAAAGGACAAACTCAGAAAGTCATCTTTTGAAGGAGAGCCAGAAGTGGATTAGAGCACGGGAATCATGGCTCAGTTTAACCACTATAAGATTTGCTTCTTTTGGTCTGTGTGAACACACAATGGGAATCTGAAGCTTATCAAGAAGCAGACTTTATTCTTGGAGTGGATTGCAATACAACTCAGCTCTTGTCAAATCTCTGATGTAGAGCTGATTGATAGATAGCAGCGCAATTAATGTAACAAAAAAAGAGAACACATTATAAAAATTTAAAACATGCAGTTTGGAAATTGGGTTTAACAATTTAGGATTGGTTCTCTCCAAAAGTCTGCTTCGTGTGGCCCTGTGGGAATCCGGACATCTCAGAGAAGCAAACTCCACTCCAGATAAAAACAGAGATCTCAGAGCGGTTGCGATCACACTCCGCTTTTGTCACATTTTTGACGTAGAGCTGACTGACAGACAGCAGCGCAACTAATGTAAAAACATTTTTTTAGAAAAATGAAAAAGAAAAAAAAAATACACACAAATGCAGAGATGAAGCAGTGTGGAGGGGAAGGGGTGTGTGGATGTCTGTAAAAACTCACACAGGAATAACCAGGTTTCAACATGTTTATGGAACAGCCACACATACAGTAAATAAAGCTCTGTGAATTATTTTCTACTTTTCACTCTCCTGTTTTTTGCTGCTGAAAATCCTATTAACATTGTACAATTTGAGTTACAGCATCAAAAACACGCAGCTCTTATAATTTAAGGTGCTTTTTTTAAGTCAGTTTGGAATGATTACCAAAGTTCATCCATCCAAAGTATCCTTATGTGAAAGCAGTTTAAATAGCATTTTGTCTGTATGTCATTAAGATCAAAACATCTGCTCACTTCAATCCAGACACCGGTGCAACTTGTCCTCTAAAATTCTGACATTGAAATGATTAATTTATTCATTTGATGGCAAGGCTGTTGGATCATATATAAATGAAATGCAAGACAGATGATTTAGTGTGAGGACAACCTTCAAGAAAGCTGTCTGCCAAAAAGTCACTTATCTTAAAATACAAAGGGGGCATAAGAGGGTGCAGGCCTTACCACAGAAAGATATAGTAGTAGTATATTTTTTATCACTGTTGTAAAAATATTGAAGATATTGTAGGTCAGGGTTCCGCAATTACTTTAGCCTGGGGGCCACATTATGTCAATGTTACCAAGTCAGGGGCCAAAGTGTCTGTTTTTTCCCATTTGACTTGTAAGCATTGATACAAAATATGTACAGATGTTGTTTACACCATTATTATTATTAGTGGGCCAAGCCCGCACAACTGGGAGCGGCTCCCAGTGCAACGTGCTGTGGAACCCTGTTGTAATCGTTCTGAAAATGATTCTGTTGGTAAAAGTGGTAATGCAAGCTAAACTGTGCATTGGAGGGTTATGCAATATGGAGGGTTGGTCCAGACCCCTGCACTTACCTCAGACGCAAAAAATTACATATGTCCGCCAGCAGGGGGGGCTATAACTAAGGTCAACGCATTTAGCTGGGAGAGTATTGGCTCTTATGACATCATCACTGTATGGATTATCTGTTGATTCTACTATTGTGTCCATGGAGACAAGTTCAGGTTCAGGTTCACGTTTATAGGGGGTCCAACGGGCTCCGCAAAACCTGGGGGCCGAGTCGCGCGGGAAGGCTTGGCCCCCTTTTAAAACTTTGTGCAGTTCTATTTATTACTATCACAAATAATAAGAGATGTTGTAGAAGCACATGTAATAGTCATAGTCGATGCTGAGAGTCACACAAGAAAAAAAAATGCATCTTAAAACAAAATACATCCAACATCAGCATTTTAGTGATTTAAAGAACTGAAGAAGACTCTGATCAACATTTGAACCAGTGTCCAAATAGCAATAATTTATCATTAATAGTCCTGATCAGTCCAGTCTGATTTAAACTGACGATTTTTGTGGTCAACCTTGCTACTTCTTTGCGAAGGCCATACTGTTTGTAGTTGGTTCAGCATTGACAGCTCTGAGGAAGGCTGCAGTGATTGTTAGCAACAATATATAAGACGACATCCTTACTGGATAAATACAGATAAATAACAAGAAGCCTTTAAGTCATTATGAAAAAAGACGATACTGTTTGTGAAGTAGTGTCAGGTCGGTGAGGGTCAGGCGTATGGCTCCAGCTGGCCAGAACTGGCCCGGGGGCCACTAATTGGGGTTGACTGTTGTAGATTATAGATTATATAAAGACTTTAAGAAGGTGTCACACTACTCTCACTGTGAGAAAATCAAAACCAAACCTACAGTGGTGTCGTGTTTCCCAACTAAACATTCGTTCCAAGAATTGGATTAGGTCAGAAAATAATACTATCATACTCAAGTGTCATATTGAAATTATGAGCAAGCCATGAAAAAAGGCTTATGCTGCGACTATAATCTATAATATTGACATTTATTCAGTATCGTTTACTGTACACTAGATCTGACTGTTTAAAATGTATTTTTTATTTTATTAGATCTGCCAAAAAGGATATACAGTATTTTCACTTTATTTATTTGTTTGTCTGTTAGCTGGATAGGATACAGATATTTCATCGATTTTGACAAAATTATAACCAAAGATTGAAATATTCCATTAAATGTTTGACGGGATCTGGGAATATACAGTATACTGATTGTGGAAAAATCAATTTCTCATCATTGGTGAAATAATAAAAAATCATATCTTGAATCTTAAATTTGACTCAGTTATGTTGGGTTAGTTCCTCAATTTTCCTCTGGATTGGATCAGACTGCATATTTCGGCGCATTTATTATTTTTTTTTAAATGAAGTGCCTATACAGTTCGACCAACTGCATCATTATTAATGTCGATAGATAATTCTTATAAGCCTTTAAAATGTGAATAATCACGGTACCATGATCACTAATTATCAACAATATATCAATAAATATTTTAAATACAAAAAGCTTCTGTGCACTTCTGAAGTTATTTTGGTAAAAACATTGGCTTTATACCTACCATCAATGGCATAAATAAGAATCTCCATTCATCTGTCAATCACACGCACGCCTAATTCCGCAATGTTTCCTTTATTGAATGGAAAACTGCATTAGAGCATTACATAAGGTACAACACACACAAGCAGGCACACTTACTTATCCAACAGTGAATGCATAATCCAGGGCAAAGACAGAAGGGAAAACCTTGTGATAGTGATCTTGTAATGGATCAGATTGATTTAATTCACTACCCAGGACTATTCCTCATTCTCATTCCTCGAGTTGTCTCTGAATGGATTTTATGTGGGAGGCCCATTCAATTGTTCTCTCTCACCTCTACACACACGAGCTCTCAGACACAAGTTAGCTCGAGAAAACACATGCAGACAAAGAAAACGTGCGCGCGAGAGGAAAAGCAGAGGCATGCTTATTTGATCTCACAGCACTTTTTTGCTGACATTTTTTCCCACATATAAAACAGCCTTTTTTCACGTTTGTTGCTTTTATGCTTGATGTCTACACTTCTTTGAAAGCCTCTCCTTAGAGAAAAAGACCAGCTTGCTTTCAGAATTTTCCTTCCAAAAGAAGAAAAAAAAAAAAGCTGAAAAGCGTTACTCCCAGCCTTTTATCACATTTATTGAGTACTCGTGCTGAGGAAGGAGACCCAGTTTATTTATCCTTGCAGCGCAGGGGACTTTGGTTGGGGGGGGTGTTGCTTTTGTGCATTGCCGCATTCTGTTTGAAACAGTGGTGAAATATGCTAGAAATGCCTGGAAAACTCCGGGGCTTGCTCTCCCAGGAGAGCCTCATCTATAATAGGCCTAGCTGTTTCCCTCTGCTCCCTTGTTGTAACCCCCTCCACACATAAATCCACGCTCCCAACCCAGCTCTCCACCTTTTTTCACTCCTTCATCACTGCGGCTCACTTTTGTCCTCATCTTCACTTCTGGCCTTGTCCCCGTTGTTCTTTTTTCCAAACACCACATTTCATCTAAATCTCATCATTCAATCCTCTGATTTATTCACCTGCTTCTCTCCCACCTTCAGCGTTCCTTCTTTGTTTTCTTTGGTCTTTTAATCTCGCTCTCTTTCCCAAGTCATGTCTTCTTTTTTTATGTGTTCTTCTTCTCTCCATGGGCCATTCATGTCGTCTTCACTGCCCTAGCTCCTTCTCTCATCTCACCCTCTTCCTCCCACCCAGATGTCTCTCCATTCCTCACACTCATTTCGACTCCTGTTTTATGACTCATTTATACCTCCTGCATCTCACTCCAACATCTTTTACGAGTAATCCATGCTCCTCTGCTCCTTTTTCTCTCTTCATCAGCTCGCTCCTTTCTCTTCTTCTTCTTCTTCTTCTTCTTATCTTTGCTGTGTCAGCTCCTGCTCCTCTTCCTCACCTTCTTCCCTCCCTTTACAACAACACCCATCTTCTAACTCCTGTGTGCTCCTTGTCCACATTATTTTACATTTATGCCTTTTTCACCAACTAAATCAACACGCGTTTACCTATCTCATCCATTATTTGTTTTCTTTCCTCCTCTTTTTGTCATTTTGTCTGTTCTGCACGTCCCCAATCACCTCTATTTATCATCTTCTTCAGCCCTCCTCTTCTATCTTTATCTTGTTTTAGTCCTCTGATCTGATTGTGATCTTCCATTATAGCTGTATTTCCATCATGCTGCACAAGTTGGATTTTTCTCTGTTATCTCCTCCCTAGCCTGCAATTCCACTGCTCTGACTTATCGAATATGACGCATTACCAAGACTGACGGTTGTCAATCATCATACCAGTTGGCTATGTTTTCAGGTCACACAGTATAAGTGAGTATTATGTATAGTTTCAGTCATTTACTAGATTAGCATGACATCTCTGACAGCTACTTGTGCCAGAGTTTTTCTGTTCTTCTTTTTAATTGCTGTTCCTTGTCACCCTGGATCATATTGCCTTAAATGTGATGACAGCTGATCTCTTAAATACTGCAGGGCAATGAGATGAAGCCCACACTTGGCCTTCTCTCACGGTGGTTGAACATCCACTAAGCTTTTAAATCAAGCTTGTCATAATTTTCCAATGCACTGAATAACTTTTTTTTTTAATGTTGGAACAATTTCATTTTCTTTTTTTGTGGCTGCTTTAAGCATATTTTTTGTAATCCCGCACACTGATAGAGGATACAATGTTCAAGCTGTGAGTGAGGTAATAAAATACAGATAAAGATAAACATTCCAATGTCATCATATTACACTAGCTGCATAATCTCCATAAGGGCCACCTGATTAAAATGTGATTCTGTATGTATTGAAATGACTAAAGCAACTACATTTACTGCCTCTCTGAGTGTGACCTTAAACAAGGAGTCTGATTAAAGCATACACTTCAGCAGCTTTGACTCATTGCAGTGAGTAAAATTTCCGAACTTCCAGTTCAAAGTGCTGGTGATCACAGTCGGAGCTCTGCACAGCCAGATGCCTACACATCTGTCAACGGCTGCTTTCCAAACTGCCAACCAGGTCCCCTAAAGACCCCTGACGAGGTCTTCTTGTTACTTCTTATAGGTTCAAAAGTAACTGAAGTTGTAGCGTTGAGACAATCTTCTGAGCCCAAGACCCCTAGGCTGTGTACAAGCAACATTTGTTGATTTAAAGTCCATATCAATTTGTTTAGATTGGAGAAAAGCGCTTCACTAGAAAAAGATACTTGATGTAATAAAATAGCCACATTGGGAAACGGTGGTACGGAAACGCCGGGTGAAGCTTAGGACTCATATCAGACTTTTGCTCTTGGCCTAAGACACAGCCTCAGTGAGCCATTAGTAATAAGTGCATAAAAAACCAGCAACATTTATTTGGAAATTGCTCTTTTGACATTTATGCATAAATGGACACTGACATAATCCAATACATCACTGAAAATAAATGACTTAATCTGTGCAATGCATGCTCTTTTTTCCTACAGTATACTAAGGGTTGAACGACTTCATAATTTTAAAGGTCGACCTTATGTGCATACTAGTCGACGTCGACTAGTCGAGGACGTCATCAAGAGCCAAAGCTGAGCCGAGTGGCAGCTAAATGCTGGTGTTGAGCCAAAATCTGTGATCCGAAAAAATCTGTGACCGCAGGTAGTAGCAGTTCCAACCCCTGTGGCTTCTCGGCGGACATTTACTCCCCCCCCTACTTGTAATTCTTCTCCAGTCTGCTATTATTTCACCCACCGGAGCGTCAGAGGTTTAGCACTCTTCTTCTCTACCGCCGAGAAGCTGCAGCGGTCACAGATTTTATCACAACACCAGCATTCGGCTCCTGCTCCTTTGGCTCTTGGTGACGTCATCGACTAGTCGACGTCGACTCGACTAGTATGCACATAACATCAACCGTGCAACGACATCGACCTTGCACAACACCGCCAGCCCCTGGGACACGGGACATGCTATAGAAGCTAAGTAAACCCAGGAACACTGGTGCTTCGCTGTTAAGCCCCGAGGCTGCCTCAGAGCCGAGTGTTTAGACTTTGTTTGGGCTGTTTTTACGGTAGCTTCGGCTTGCCCTGCAATGGACTGTTACCCTGCCTAATGCCCTAGAAGAGCTGGCGATAGGCAACAGCAGACCCCAGCGACCCCAGTGGTTGCCTTTGCTTATGAAGTAAAACTGGTTGTCTAATAATCGTATGATTGGCAGGGTTTGGATTCCTCTCCATTAGAATGCTCTCACCTCTTGTAGAGAAAAGCACATTAGAGTACATGCTCAAACCTGTGATTATAGGGTAGAATGGTGGTTTAGTGGTTGCTTCATAGCAATAAGACTATAGATTTTATTCACGGGCTGGTCTTCACTGCATCACTCGATGAGGAATTAACAAGTCCTGCCTGAGCAAGAGTTTTCCTGCAAAATATCTGGTTTTCCAAGCATTAAAACCTTCATGTTAAGGATTGGCCAGGGTTGTTCAAATCTGGGGCCCTGATTTTTCAAAGCCCGTCGAGATCAACTATCTATGTCAATCTGTAATTTCCTTATTCCTTTTATTGTGTCAATCAAACCAATAAAACATTGTTATACTGTATGATCCAATGCATCAAGTAGAGCTAATACTTATCTTGATGACGTTATTATGTTGGGTTTCAGGCCTAGGCAATACATCGAGATTCAAGATATATCGACTATATACTCTTTGTAGGAGTCACTGCTTTTTCTAATTCTCAGAACAACATGGAAATCACAGTTAGATGGGTTGCTTAGTTTGTCCTAACCAAGACCTGCCCCTAAACAAGCCACACTACAGACTCACTCTTTTTTAGGAGAAAAAGCCAAAAGTGGCACATATTGTGCAGCTGTTTGTTAATAAATTTGACTGTGTGGAAATTTGCATCATAGATTTAACCCAGAATTGTCTTTCTATTGTATATCGCCATTTTGAAAAAAATTATGGTTTTGGTCCAGGATGCACAGTGGCTTTATGGTTAGCACATCTGCCTCACAGGAAGAAGGCCCTGGGTTCAAGTCATGGGTTGAACACTTGGGTCCTTTCTGTGTGGAGTTTGCATGTTCTCTCCGTGCTGCGTAGGTTTCCTCAGGGTACTCCGACTTCCTCCCACAATCCAAAAAACATGACTGTTAGGTTTAGTGGAGTCTCTAGATTGACCGTAGGAATTAATGTGTATTTTTCGCCCTGCGATAGACTGGCACCCTGTCCGGAGTGTACCCCACCTATCGCCCAGTGTGAGCCAGAGATAGACACTGGCAGACTTCCGCGACCCTGAAAACCAGGAATGAGTGGGTCTGAAGCTGGATGGATGAATGGAGTTTTGGTCCATATTGCCTAGGTCTAGTTGGGATGACTTTTACTTGGATGTCTGTGTGACAATAACATCTTCTTAGTTTTTTAAAGCAGACATTTGGTAGTAAATCTACAGACCTGATCCATGTACATGCAAAAGACATCAATGCTGATGATCTAAAGTCATTTTCAAATAGAGCATTTCAAAAGATTTCTTTTTAACAATCTGAAGTGAGTCCATCTGATTCTCTGACCTATTATTTGAAGATAAATCTTCACTGACTGTTCTGAGGCCGCCTGTGTACCCCTTGAGCCCAATTTGGGTGTAAATCTTTGCTGATGTAAACCATCAAACATTGATGATCCAGCTGAGTTGCTGTTAAAGCAGAGTCTGAAGCCAATAGGGCTTTCTTTCTTTCTCTTCCTTTGCTCTCCAGCTCTGCCTGTGTTTATCCTCAAACATCCCCTCTTGTCTACAGATTAGGACTGAACCCCGCTGTCTCTTCCTTTCTTCGTCTTCCTATGCCTCCATCTCACTGTCTTTTGGCCTGTCTCTTTACATCTGCGCCTCTGCTCTATTCTTGTGATAGGGGAAGAAAAAAAAGAGCGGGAGGAGGACGGTGAAGGAAATACGAGACGAAGAAACTGTGTGTGTGTGAGAGAGAGAAGAAATAAATGAGACAGGTGCTAGCAGGGCAAGAATTGCTTTGCTTGCGTTTGCTTTTGTGATCATGCTGCAAAATTGTTGAGCTTGTTCAAAAACTGCTGCTCGAGAATGAACTCTGAGAAAAAGTCCTCTTCTGTGGTCAGACTGGCACTGGCTCACACACAGAGCTGAATGGTAATCACACCAGCACGGAGATGAGTGGGAAACCACACCGAGATGTTGTTGGTGTGTGTGCAGAAAACCAGGGACACCACCACAGGTCTGAGCCATACCGCAGGCTTCCAAAGCAGGGACAGAGTGAGCCGTGAGCAGTCGGCAGACACCTGGGAGAGTCCAAACACAAGGCTGCAGCTGCTGCGTGTAAGGGACGGATTCACTCTGATCACATTTACAAGCTAACACCGGCTCAGCTGGAGACACTGATCTGCTGCTCTGCTCTGTTCTCGCTCTCAGCTGCTCTGTTCGCTGCTTTTCTCTCACTGTTTGTGTCCCGCTCTGTTCCCTGCTGTTCAGGTTCAGCTCTTTGTGATCTGCTCTGCTGGTTGTGCTCTTTTACGGTCTCTTTTTCTCCTGTTTTTGCTCTTATTTGAAACCACTCACTGTGATTCTGCTGCATTCCTCTTCTTCTACTATTTGCTGCTTCACCTCACTGAATTACCTTTTATCTGCTGGAGATTTTTCTCTCTCTGCTTGTTTTGTCTGCTATCCTCAGCCTAACAAACAAGCCTTTCATTTGATCTCACATGTGTTTCTGGTAGTGTTTTTCTCCTTCATCTCTTCTTGTTTCACTTTGCTTCGTTTTAACCTTTTTAAGTGTGTCACCATTTTCACTTAACTCATATGCATCTTTTTTGTTGCTTAGTAATTCTGCAACAGGAAACGAAAAGCACAGAGTGGGCTTTCAGTCAGAGAGAGATGTTAGCTCAACGACAAATCGTGATAGAGATTTCAACCAGAATTTTAGTAACTTTAACTAATTCAATCCAGTAAAGCAGTTGTTCGCACCCTTTTCAGGCCATGGCCCCCAAAATAAAGATTCCATAGAACAGGGACCCCACTGTACCTGAAGGTGGTTGAACACAGACATGAACATTGAAGAACAGTCATGTGGAGACAGGGCCATCTATAAGGGGACATAAAGGGGAGAGATTTTTGGGGCCCATCCATAAAGTCAGTAAAGAGATGGTCCATTGTTCTATGAATCTGTGATAACCACATTTATGTATCAATCTGAATATCCACTGTTATCCAGGAAGTTTATTATTATTTGGGCCATAGTATATAGTCATCTTAAAGAAGTAAATCCATGTTTTAATCAGATATAAAATGGGTTATATGTGAACAAAAATGGTGGAAAAGCTGCTGAAAAGAGATTGAAAGTGACAATAATGGGCCAACATATGTGACATTTGGTGGGAAAAGTGGTGGAAAGGCTTTATAAGTGCAGAAAATGTCTTAAAAGTGGAAAAAATTTGCACAAAAGGCATTGGAATTTGATGGAGACGTGGCAGAAATGGGAGTAATGTGGCAAAAATGCATTAAAAGGAGCAAACATATGACAAGAAAAAGTGATGAAAACCTGTTCAAATATGGCAAGTTTGGTGTAGTTGCAGAAAAAGGGTAAAACCAGGCAAAAAATGGGCTCAAACTGTTCAACAAATATTCTTTGTTTCTTAAAGGCATCTGGCAACCCCCTGCCAGTGTCTCGTGATATACCGCAAATTTGAGAACCCCTGCAGTAAACGATTGATTTCATTTATCTTCGGGTTCATGGTGAGACTTTTCACGTGTAACGGGTTTATCCCCATCCTTTACATCATGTTGTCTGAAGCTATGATATCACTTGTGCTCCTCCAGCCTGGGAGCTCCATTGACTCCGTCTAGGATTATTATCGCCTGCAGCACTGGGGGGGACTTAGGTGCTGAGGCACACACGCACACACACGCACACACGCACACATACATACACTGCTCAGGTAATTACCTCTGCCACATTCAACTAGTCTTTCTGTTAAATCTTTGCTACTGTTAAAGTTTGGATCCTCTCTTCCCATGGCCATTATCTGTAACGACATTCCATTCTCAAACCCTTGAAAATATGGTGTTTGATGTGACCCTCAGTGATCAATCAATACCAATATCCTTGCTTTAACCATATAAAAAACTAATTGAGATTTTAAAAAACTGTGACCTGGCCAAGACGACAGCAAAAACCAGAACGGTTACAGCAAACGCACACACACAAATAAAATGTGGTTGGAGAACAAGAATGAGGTACAGTATACGCAGTCACAAAATCCACACAAGAATTGAGCTTATTTCTCTTTCTTGTATAATTGTCTTGAATTCTCCCAGAGTTACAAGATGTGTCAATTTCAAGCCTTCTACACATCATTCCAAAGACAGGGCAAAAGATTTAGAAAGTGTCTATTTGTCTGGTTGCAGTACAGACAACCCCCGGTGCTATTGGTACGTTTACCGAAGTACACGTACGTAGCGTCTTAGAGTTAGCGTTAGGTTATGTTTAGGGTTAGCGTTAGGTTATAACCCTATATCGCAACAATTTTTAGGGTTAGCTTTACAGTTAGGTTTAGTCTTAGTCACGTGACCTAAACTGGCCAATGACTGACCTTATCACGTGACCTAAACTGGCCAATGAGGGGCGCTGCGTACAAACAGAATGTTGCTATATTGATACGGCAACCGTACGGATAGCCACTGCCAAAGATTTAAAGGCCCTTTGGCCCAGTTCAGTTATCACGTCTTCAAACATTTGAGGAAAATATTTTACGAGGTTTAAGGGAGATTGTTGTCAATCTTACAGAACTAAGTAATGGACATTTCTGAAATAATTCTTCCAAATGCTGTTCTGAGGTCAGGATGAGTCAAGTACCCAAATGCTAAACTTGCTGATTCATGCCTTTAGAAAGTCGAATGTCTGAACAAGGAGGTTAAGGAGTGAACTTGTTGAAGAAAATCACAAATTAGTTGCATGAATGTGAATAATATATTAAGTTTAATGGTGAGCTGAGGAGTCGTTGCTACTGATTACAGCCCCACTTCCTTTTAGACTGCCCCAAAGAAAGTGTAGAGTGCAGATGTATGTTAGCTTACCTCTACTAATAAGGTATCATTTTCATCTGTCTATTACTTTTGAAAACGAAAACGGTTTTCGTTTTGGAACAGTGTCTCCATGGAGACGTATAGATCCGATCGGCCGTTTTCAAAAGTCTGCACTAAATTGCATTTATTTGTTTGTTTGTTAGTCGGATTATGTCAAAAGTACTTAAAGGATTTTGACAAAAAATGTAGCCATACATATAGACATTTTGCTACGGAAGATTCCATTACATTTTGGAGGGGTTCTAGATCAATATACTGATTCTGGATCAGTTTCAATTATCAAAAAATCCCTATCTCTCATAATTGGCAGAATTTGACTAAGTTATGTCGGGTTGGTTTTTTATTACCCCACCGAGTTCCTGATCCAGATAGAATTTGGATTGCCCATTTCATTGCGATTTTTTGAGGGAAAAAAAAGAGAGAGTGACCATAAATTTGGTTCTACTATATTATTACTAATGGAGATATAAATATCCTACAAGTCTTTAAAGTGTGAAAGATCATTGTATTAGTGATCTAGATAACTGCCAATATCTTTGAAAGATTATATTTTGTCCTTGGCGGACATTTGCGCTCTCTGAACGCTGTTGTTTTTCAGTGTTGTGTATAATTTGTGCTTTGGCTGTCAAAAACAATAGAAATCCACTATTTCCTTAAAATTCTACGACGACCATATTCTGCAGGGTTATGAGGCTCCACTGAAGCTTATAACAACAAGGATGGCTTCACCAAGAGGAGCATGACAAACAAATGCAAGGGTGACAGAGACTGATCACATTCAATCCTATGGTCCATTGAGCACCTCCAACCAAACATATACTTGTATTTAGATTCTTGAAGTGAACAAGAGACGTTGGAGAAAAAACTCATCCAGACATGCAGGGAAAGACACAGTCAAGGTAATCTTTCTTGTTGAACCCACAAAGGCCAAACTTCTAACCAAGAGATGGGCAACTTTTATCACAGCGGGGGCCATAAAAATCTGAGCATTAACGCAGGAGGGATAATTATGGACATTTTTGTGATCATATTTCCTGTTTGGAGCCTTTTTTTTGCAATAATGTTTATTTTTCATCTTGTTTGTGTATTTTTCCTGTCGTTTGTGTGTTTTTGTTGTCATTTTTTATTATTTATTTCTTCTTTTATCTTGTGTGTTTTGTTGATGTTTTCTATGCTTTGTGAGTAATTCTGTTCAGTTTATTGAAATATTGAGTTTATGGAGCCATTTATGTGTATTTTGTATATTTTGTTGCGGTAAAATGTGTTTTTGTTGACACTTGGTCATTTTTTTTTAGTTTTTTTTTGTGTACTTTTCTTGCTGTTTTGCGTATCATTTTGTGTGCTTATGAAACAAAATTTTTTAATTTTTTTGCAGTTGCCCATGTCTGTTCTAACTGCAACCAGGCTTTAGAAATCCAAATTATTATTAGTAAAACTTTATAGATGCCTATGTGTTGAGGGTCAATATGTGTGCTGGGATACCCAAATTTATACTCCTGGGGCCATGGAAGTGTTTGGAGCCATTAATGAAAGGTTGTCTTCAGACAGCTGATATGTGAAGAGGAAGCTAGGACGATCAATCACAGTGATCGACTAATTGGAACATAAAATATCAGTAATGAGTCTGCTCTCCAGTGGCTTTGTCAATGGGTAAACGGGATTTCATCTTTTCCCTGACACCTGCACGTTTGCACCATGCCCAAACTCGACCTGCATGCTAAAAAGAGGACGCGCTGGTCTCTATTATCTCCCCTCACAAGCGCACACGCACGCACGCACGCGTTGAAAATTGATCTGCTGTGTGACTCACGTTAAAGCCAGACCGCGCATTCAATCCTCGCCTCATCAATCATCCCCGGGCTGGCAGGTTATGCGCAGCGTGTGTGTATATGTGTGTGTGTGTGTGTGTGTGTGTGTGTGTGTGTGTGTGTGTGTGTGTGTGTGTGTGTGTCCTTGCACATGTGCGTGACCCACCAACACACTGCATTTTCTGAACGTGTCAACCAAATCTAAGCATTCATGCGTTTCAAAGGTCACGTCAAAGCAATGTCGGTGTGCAAGATGCCGCACATCTCTCCCAGAAAGTGGTGATGATGTCCAGGAGAACATCAATCTTTTTACACAGGATTTTACGCACGCGCGCGCGCGCGCACACACACACACACACACACACACACACACACACACACACACACACACACACACACACACACACACACACACACACACACACACTAAAGGTACAACATGTGAGCAATGTCAGCGCAGACGGAGAGGCGTCAAAAAGCGCAGACAGTCACAAAACTGAAGGAGAGAAAAAAAGGAAAAAGCACATTGAAAATGAAATGAACTTTTTTTTTTTTTTTTTTTACAGTCCAGTTAAAACATTTTATTCCACCATATAACTTACCTTTATTAAAAGTGATCGCCAAAGTTATGATCCACAACATGGTTCAGCCAAGCGCGTTCAGATTCCACCCCTCGGCTCTGCTTCTCCAAAGGGACACCATCAATTCCTCCCGGCCGGGTGCCTTTATCTGAAATCCTCCTTGAGTCATGAGAAAAGACACATTTTTAAGGGGGGGTATGGTTTTTTTTTCCGACTCTCCCTCTTTCCTTTAACTCTTTCTGTCTTCAAGCCGTGCGTAAAATCACCCTCTCCACACTTTTTGGGGTTTTTTTTCTCTGTCCGCGTCCTTTTTCCTCTGTGCGCTCTGGATTCACATTAAAACTGGACTGGATTCCTTTCCATCTCCCTCCCTCACTGATGCCCTCCGCCCCCCCACCACCACCACTACTCCATGCAATCAGTAGCAAACACCCCCTCCCTCATCATCAAGTCAAGTCTCTACACCGGCTCCAGATCTCGGTTTCTCATGCAGCCACACGGAGGCGGAGGGCCCTACAGCGGCTGAACCGAGTACTGCCATTTAAAAATCATGACACCTGTTTAACAAACAATGGAAGATTTCAGCTTTTACTGCTCTTTTCACCTTTGAAAAAATACAAGAGTAAAATGTCTTACTCAAAATGCATGGCAGCAGGAACGATTGTATATAAACAAACCATTTACCCAGCAGACATTACCACATTTTATATTATTATTATTATTGTTATTATGATGATGATTATTATTATTATTATTATTATTATTATTATTATTAGTAGTAGTAGTAGTAGTAGTAGTAGTATGCCAATTATCCACCTTAGTAATTTGAGTGTTATTGCCTGATTAGGAATCCAACCTTCAGCCAAATAAACACATTTTTTAAAATGGGCATTATGTTAGATTAAACATATACAGCTCCCTCAAATAAAACACTTGGGCCCTGTACTATGAAGCTGGATAAGTATATCCAGGATATCTCTCTGTTAACGGGTTTAATCTAACCAAACATTCTCTGCACTATGAAGCAGGATATAAAAACGTTCACTTAAGTGAGGTGATTTCAGCCAGACTACGTGCACGTTGCTGTGACAGGGGTGGAGAGCGCAACATTAGACCAATTACAATCAACCGTGGCTCGTTGGTAGAGTGGGTCGTCCAATAACCGGAGGGTTGGGGGTTCGAATTTTGCTCTAGCCAAAGTCATTGTCATTGTGTCCTTGGGCAAGGCACTTCACCTACATTGCCTAGTATGAATGTGGTGAGTTAGTGTTGGTGGTGGTTGGAGGGGCCGATGGGGGACTATGGCAGCCTTGCTTCTGTCAGTCTGCCCTAGGGCAACTGTGGCTACAATAGTAGCTTACCATTACTATGTGTGGAGTGAAAGAATAATGCACATCAATGTAAAGCACTTTGAGTGTCTATGAAAAGGGTTTTATCAAATCCAAAGCATTATTATTATTATTATTATTATTATTATGATTATTATTATTATTATTATGATTATTATTATTATTATTATTATTATTATTATTATGAAGAAACTATGTTGAGCAACTTACTTCACAATTAAGGAATAATTCTTTAAAAATATGAAGAATTAAAATCCATAAAACTGTTGTTGCAGAAAAAGCAGGGAGGAAAGAACACAGGCAGACAGCTACCAATACTGTTAATGTGTAAAAGTGTGATATTATACGATATTAATCCATCGGATGATAAACAGACTGCGCTCTGATCAGTTTCACTTTATTAAGGCACAGACTTATTTCTGTTCACCTAGTCCTCCTCGTTTTATCACACACCATAGGCAGAGTTTGAGATTCTTGCCAGGGGGGCAGCAAAAAGAAAGAAAGAAAGAGAAAAAATATATATATATATGGAATGAAAACAAATTTACCAATCTAACTGTTTTTTATCATTATTTAGGATCATTTCTGTAACATGAGTTTTGAAAGCTGTATTATGGATCTGCCAAAATAAATCCAAAATGCTTCTTGAAATGTTCAGCCCCCACTGTAACTTAAAGAATGAGAGAGTAAAGTTGCTCAAGTTAAGCAGTGTTATTATGTATTATGTTCTACATGACATATCATACAACACTCGATACATGTGCTTTAAATATGGGAAATCACTAAGTTAAACAACAGGTAGGAGAGAATAAAAGGATCCATATGGATTAAAAGCATTGTAAAGTCCAACAACGTAGATTATGGCATTAAAAGTCTCTAACAACGTAACTCCACAGTCTGCTTTGCTGATTGTCTATGTGCTTCCGCGGCCAGTGGATGCCGACTTAGTCGCGGGGTAGGTGGGAGAGTAGATTATCACAACACCACTCAATCCACCGCTTTATTTATAGACACTGAGCGCAGGGTTTGCTCATTCTCTTTTTCAGCCGGCTTGTATTCTCAGTGCATCACTACAAACAACAGACTAGTGAGTCTATGGAGCACCCGCGGTGTCCTCCATGTTGTAAACAAAGCACTCAGCTGCTGCGGAAAGCAGGAGCGTCAAATGTCATCGGCTGCCGATCCTTTAAAACTTTCTTACTTGGTTTTATTTTGTGAACCTTTTAATTTTCTATCGCCGTTTTAATTATGTCTTAGTCACTGTGTTTTTTTTCGCACTTAACATATTTGTAAATTGTGTAAGTTATATTAAAAATTGGGAAAACTGTAATAAAAACTTTTGACCACTGGTCAAACTCCGAGTATGACACGCACACGAGGATGAGAGCGGATTGTTGTACTGTAGGATGTTCCTGCTGATGTTTTCTAACAATGGGCAGGTCATTTTCCAAAAGAATTGATTGGTCAGGAGGCGGGACTTTTGTACTCGCTCAGATTTTATCCAGAACAAATCCTGGTCCTGACCAGGTTAGGAGTAAAGCATAAGTTACCATGGTGATTTAGGCCGGTAAGAAGTTAGCCAGCGTCGTAGTTCAGGACATAATGAAAAAAATCCCGTAAGTTAGCGCGATAAGAGGAAATCCAGCCTCGTAGTACAGGCCCTTGAAGTAACCAAATACATAGATAGATATTATGTAAAATTTGTTTTATTGCTTTACCGTCATTCAAATTCAAAACAAATGCTCATTAACTATTTTTCCTCCGAACGAGTTGCTTTCATTAACAGTTACCTTTTAGATATCATAAAACGCTCATGAGGTGGAAGTAAACATCAAGTCAATGCACATACATTAGGATTAAACAGGAAAAGTGTTCCGTCCCCCATTAAAAATTGTGTTTTTAATTCTTAGGGAAAGCAATTCAGTCATGCATATATACTGTCGACTCGTGTTTTGGATGACTTTCAGTCTATTTAATAAACAACACAACACAAAGAGAGGCTTTTCCAGTTTTTTAGCATTACGTATGGAAATTAGTCATAAAATCTAATCGATATGTCTGACTGTGATGGAGCACACTGACATTCTTACTGACATTTTATTGTGTTTTATATGAAACTCCATAAAAGCGCCAGTATTTGAATTCGACTTTTATTAAACGATGTGAGGAAATATTGCCTTTCTGTAAGTTAACAGTTTCAAAGTCACTCACAGATGTCAAATAAGGATAAAACTCTGTTTCTGCTCTAAAATTATGAAAAAATCTCAACACAAATTCAACACGTTCAATTGGTGTTTTTGGAAAATAATAATCAGCAAGTCGTGAATCCATAAAAATCACAATTTTTTTATAGTATATTGAACGTTGATTTTAATTCATGGTGTTTGTGCTTGGTGCCAAATTGTTGTTTTTTTTTCCCCAAAGCAATAAAGAGAGAGAAAAAACTACTGAATGAAAGGATATTAAGTATATTTCAGAAGCTCATCCAGCAATATAAATATGTCTCTCCTTACATGCCCTTAAAGAGAAATTAACCACCATCTGTGGTGAGTTGCTGTGCTTTTAACTAGTGCATCATGAGAGGCTGGTTAATAGCTTCAACACAATACAAACATGTGGAACCAACTTTCTCGAAACCACAATGCAACCTTAGTTGCTGGGCTAAGAAAAAGATGAGAAGAATCAAAGTAAAACCACAACTCAGAAAGCTGGAAAAAACTGATAATTTAAGGTTTTTCAAAGAGTAGTAGTAAATAAATATATAAGCAAATTAACATAGATAATTAATTAGGGAGAGAAAACAAAACCGACTTTAAAAAAATGAAATGAAAACAAATTACTGACTGTATTTACATAATACAATATTACTATTTTCCTCCCTAGTTTTCTTATTTATTTATTGATATATTAGTTTAGATATATAGTGTTAGAATCTGGATTTTTGACATCTTCCTATAAAGTGCCTTCAATAATATTTGTTATGATTTCTGTTATGAAGGAATTTTCTATTGAGACACTCCCTCCATCAATTCCATCCATCCATCCATCCATCCATCCATCCATCCATCCAACCATATTTTAGTTAAACGTTGAATTCCTATGAACTATCCTTTACTGCCTCCTGTTGGACGTTTTCTTTACCTGCATACAAGGTCACTTGTTGGAAATCCATTCGTTTTGTACTTATTGATGTTGTGTCATCTTAATGTGCCTATTCCTACATTTTTAACTGTCCTTACCCTTCAAATGTGTGATTCTTCTTACTGTGGCATAATTGAGCAAAGTATAAAAATTATAGTAAAGGCATTTAAAAATAATAGTCCTCCTATATTTGGTTTTTGACAACCAGAAAATACATATATATTTCATTAAGTTATTTTCGCTTCTTTTTTACCTTTGTAATTAAGTACTGTAGTTAACATTCTTATTTTTAGTGAGCCAGTAATAATCCAGTAGTTCTAATTTTGTTAAGATTTGTTTCCTCATTTATAATCCATTTTACTTTGTCTATATTGTCATTATTCAGCATTAATCTTTGTTAATCCCTCATTGGTTATTATTCATGTGTGTTTTAATCAGAATATCACTTCATCTGTTTTTTTTGGGGTTTTTTTGGAACATTTTATTCATTTTTTAAACAATAAATGGTAAAGTACATTTTTACAAGGTGATTGTACTCAGGTTGTGACATAAACTCATTGATGTTTCCATATTTATTTTCACATAAGGTTAAAATCTTGGTAGAAAAACTGAGGCAGGATGCAGCAGGAGAAGAGCATCTTCATCATCCACCTGATGAATTGTTCTTCTGACTCCTCCACCTTCACTACTGACTCTTGAACAGTATGATTGTCCTCTAGATCAGCAGCAGGATCCTCATCTGAATAGATTGGAGGTGAAGGTGCAGGAGACTGGCTCACTTCTTCAGTGGTGCTTTCTTCTTGGTTCCCCAGAGACTGAAACAGAGCCGTGATCTGTTCAGCTGTAACTTCAGCGATGTGGTGCAGCAATTGTGGAGAAAATGACATTTATGTATATAATATCTTCCCTACAATAGAAACAGGTTCATAATATAACTGTTTTTTTTAATAGTTTCTGTTTCCACTGTATCCAGAGTAATAATCTTTCTCAACAAGAACTGTTGATTGATTTGTCACATGACTGTTCCAGGGTTTGTTTGAGTTTGTTTTATTTAGTTTCACATCTACCTGTGCTGTAGCTCTTTGTTTTTTAGACTGATGTCAACTTGTTTGTAGTTTTATTTCAGCAAGTTTCACTTTTACAGTTACAGTTGGGGACCTTTGTAATTGAATATCCTAATTACATTACAGCAACCAAATTAAACTGTATCAACTAAGTGAATTAATAAAAAATGGCCTGTGTAAAGGCTTTTTCAAATTATCCTGTGAAATCTGTGACCTGTTGACCTGCACAACTCAAAGAATCGGAATTGAGAATAGTTTAGAACAGGAATCAAAATTGAGAATCGGAATCAGAATCGTTAAAATCCGATGCCCAACCCCTAAGTACTGATATATCCTACTCAAGTACAGATACAAATGCATTTGATTGTTGTCTGGTCATTTCATTTTTTTGTAGTTTCACAATGTCCGTTGATCACTTTAAAACAAACAAAAAAAAAATACACTTTAAACACCTGCTGCTTTGGGCAGTTTTGAAGCTAACTTTATGATTCCATTTCACAGACCAGCAAAGATCATGAAACAGGCAAAGGCCATTTGGGATGAGCTCACTGAGAGGCATCAGCAAACCTCCTGCTCTGAACGTCTCCAGCAGCCCCAGGATGTGGTTTTGGACGTGGTTCCAAAGGTGCTGCAGGGCTTGTGGGTGCCTACACCAAAATTGCTCCTCACCATGCCTTCCATGAAGCTGGATAAGATGGCAGTGGGAGTCACCAAACGGGTAGAGGATGGTGTTCTAGCTGCCCTAGGCTCCACCACACACCAAGTTAACATGTCCCGCTCAGCCAGGGATGACATGATCGCCTCCATCATGGAAACACTTCATGAAGCCTACCCCGAAGACATCTTGAGGAAGATGGTGGATTCATTCACACTAACCTAAGATGCTACATACGTGTACTTTGGTAAACGTACCAATAGCATTCGGGGTTGTCCGTACGAATAGACACTTTCAGAGAAAAGCAAGCCTTGTGTATGGATAATTCTTTAATTATTAGCTGGCTGTCGATCAACACACAGTTACGTGTTGCGAGGGCAGCAGTCACCTTATAGACCCATGCCATATGACCTTACAGGTCACATGATGTACGGCCCTCTGCCATGTTGGAAGAACAAGCCAACGCAGGAAACTTTTTGAAACCATAGACTATATATAGCAAAGCAGAGAGCCCACAGCGATGGTAAACTTTTGTGCTGTGTTTGGGTGTTGAAACACGGCTGGGCCTGGAGTACACAAGTCTTTCTTCAGGATACCAGCTGTGATAACCACCCAAGGGAAAAAAAACCTGTAAACAACAAGCCTGTACCAGTACAGGATCTGCTCCGATCATTTTCTCACTGGTACGTTTTTCTGAACTTTCGTTTCTGTGTGAGGCATGACTCGGTTTATGGTTAGCGTTTTGTGTCAGAATAAAGAATACAACAATCAATAAAATAACCAGCATTGCACACTCATATTACAGATGAATTGTGAAAAAATTACCCTGAATTTAACCACATGGAGTCCATTATGAATAAAAACAGCTACTTCACAAGTCCAGCCACAAACCAACTGATTCCAGTCCCTTGAAACTTTTCATGTGGTCCATTGTGTATGAGCTCAATGTAAAGACAAGGTAGTTCACAATGTCAGGATAAGTCAGTCCCGGGAAATAAGAAACATCTTCATTCCATTTGTCAACAGGAACGTTGTAGGGGTCATTCCCGCCAATCAGACCCAGTTTCTCCTTGTACCAACTTCTCTCAGCTTCTGGTAGAGTGTCAACATAATCCGTGGCCTCCGACATATTGAGGCCAAATGGAGACGATCTTCGACAATCGTTTCAGTAAGTCAAAAAATAACACTATTATTCAAGTAAACACACACACACAGGTGCATCTGTATAGGGCTGTCATCTTCCAAGATGGTGCTGGGTCAGTGTGCCGTGTCGTCAGTCGCAAGGGTCTATTGTTGGCGCCAATCATCGAAAAAATGTTAGAAACAGCAAACAACTGATTTTTTTCCCAAAATTGCATTCTGTTTAGAATATGTCACGTAAGCACAAAACTATTGGCTTTTAGACTTGCAATGCTTGATGTATGTGTCTTCTACTTACAACTGTATATGATGCAGAACTCACCTGTTCAATGAGAATCCATATTAATGGATTATTAAAGCAAAGACATATTAACGAGGTATTGATCGGCAGTCACAAGTATTTCTCCTTATAAAATTGTTTGCAGTCTGACAGTGATTTCAATTCTCATTGCTCGATAGATTCTTACTATCATCTTAAATTTGATATGGACACAGTGATGTTGAAAATAGATCAGATCCAATTTTAATGATATCAGAGCAGGAATTACCACCAAAAGGAAACAGGGATATTAACCCAAATGCATGTTTATTTTATTGAATTCAACAACTGAACTTGTATTTGAACAAAAAACGAAAGAAAGAAAGAAAGAAAGAAAGAGACCTGAATCAATAAATCAAATACTTTACAAACATATCAGCCCACAGATGCAAACACCCACTATCAGTTGCAGAATTGGGTATTGCCTCGATGACATCATCAGCCATATATCCTACAAATTAACAGTGAAAACACTACTCCTGTGTGATATGAACATTTCTTTTTTTTTCCAAATGGAAGACTCGTCATCCAAAACAATGACCCTGAAATGAAAACACAGTGAAAGTAACTGAAATAAAAACATTTGCCTTGAATGCAACATACACAAGCGTGTCTCAAGAGACTGTCTGGGTCAAAATACACACCTCACATTAAGCACACATTCACACACATATCTACACCTGCACCAGAGCGCCAGACATCTTGGCCACTGTACTGATTGAAATATGTATGTGGATGTGTGTGGACCCAAAGTGTGTGTGTAGAGTGTGTACGAGTATTCAGTAAAGGCAGCACTATGTACATGAAATTAAATACAAATAAAAATTTGAAACCAACAAAAAAGTCTATCACAATGAACTAATCTTAAGAAGAAAAAATAACCTTAAATTGAACGTAATAAATGATAATTAGAAAAAAAAAAAAAAAACACATCTTGATTATCCTTTAAAAGGAAACGAGCAGCAGATCGTTGTTTTGCGACTGCCTGAAGAGGAAATGGTGAGTCTAGTCGTGGTGGGGCAGGACAGCTCGAATTGAGGACAGAAGGAGAAGAAAAGCTGCTGTTTGCTGGCATCTGGTGACAGCTGCTCATTACTGCACTGATGCAATGAAAAATAATTGGACCAAGTGCCCTCCTTGTCTCAGCACCATGACATCAGCCAGACATCAACGTACTGTAGCAGCGCGAGTCATAATCGTCTCTGTGGGTTTTTGGGTGCCCCGTTCAGGAAATCACAGGCAGCTGATGTTTGCAGATCGAAGAACAGCTGTGGGAGGTCAGCTGATCAGACTCTTATCTCACGGGAGCTGTCGGAATACTTCTAAAGTCCAACGCTATCTAAAGTTTTCAACCATTTGTCATGCAAGCTACATGCTAGCACATTAACTAGGACGAATGACAGGACGATAAATTACAGGCAAATACAGGTCCATTACTTTTTTTTTTAAAGACACTACACTTTTGTTGGATATGAGGCAGGTATTCCTTTTTCCATTCACAGAGCTGCTTTAGACAGAGGTTAAATACAAATCAATGCTAACATCTTTAAAGTAAACGCCTAGCTTTGTAAGTAAGAGTCAAGTCTTCTAATCTGCAAACATTGGACAGCACAGATTTCAGAAGTGCTGAACGACTCAATATTAATCTTGGGTAGAGATTTCCAGTGCACAGAGCCATAATTCAGGCATTGATCAAGCTCAAGTTATCGTCAGACCCTTGTAAAGGTCACATTACCTTTGTCCTGGTGTTAGCTCATAGTCTACTAACAAAGGCTACTTGCCCAAGCAGCCAGCAAGGTATCAGTTAGTGACAATGTGGGGACAGAGACAAAAATCACAGCCCCTGAACATTCGGTGTAGAAAAATCTTTCACAGACATAACTGTCTACAGGTCGACTGACTGCAGATAATGGTTTTCTCTTTTGAAACCTCTCCAAAAAAGTTGATAGCCATCAGTGCACGCTGGCAAATCTAAAGGTGCTACTTCAACTACACGTCTACGCGGACTTCTGAATAGGAGACCGTCAAGGAGAAATGGACGTTCCTTAGAGATGGAAAAGGGGGGAGGAACGAGGAGGGACAGGGTGAAGGTGGATCAGGACAGAGACATGATGATTGATTAAAGGATGAAAGAAATGGATGAGCGAAGCAGTGGGAGGGTACAAAGAAGAGGACATTAAAACACCTAAATGACTTTCCACTATGTTAGCGCTCTCGCTTAGATACCGGCTTGGCACAATGCCCACCAAACCAAAACCTTGGCATGAGGGCGGTCTGGAGCAGAGCCTCTTAGTTAGATTACAATCAATTTCAATGACCAGGCCAAATGGAGCTCACAACTGCCAAGACAAACTCGCAGCTTACATAAAGGACTGTTCCTTTATGGCAGCCTTTCATAAGCTTTGACTCCTGCTTTTGATTAGAAAAAACAAAGCAAAGAAGAAAAGGGTTTTTTTCTGGCCTGGATGGTTTTCATAATGCAGTCAGGCAGTCCCATTTCGTTCATTAATGGAAACTGTGCAGGTATTATCCACTCCACAAAGCAACAAATGTGGTCGCTTTTTAAAGGATGCAACAATGTCATGACTAAATGTGTTTAGAGCCAAAACAAGAAGCTACTTAGAAAAAGAAAATGGGGGAAAGCCAGATGGGAAAACATTGCATTTTGATTAAAGAAAAGATGAGAGAATTCAGATTAACTTCTCCAAACACTTGGACACCTTTCGAAAGCATGTTCGATGAAGGTTTTGCTACAGACAAGTGTTTGGGTGTTGCGTGCTATCACTTCAAGCAAATACATGATGGTATGAAAGCCATGAACCTGAAAATCAAAAGGACATGGAGGAAAATTAATTCATGAACACCTGGACTGATAACTGACCGACACTGTAAACACTGACAGTAACACACCGAGATACTGACGAGAGAAGCAAATCTCTCCAAAAGTCCAAAAAAGGAAAAAAAGGAATATAAAAAAGGAGAATATTTTTCATACAAGTGTTTGCAGTAAAGGTTAGTTTCAATCACATCATCATTGGTGTTATTTTTTATATATTTTTCCCAGACATTTTTATTTTTCTACTCTGCATTTCCAAGTGTGTAATAAAAACAGGCAGGCTTTTTTAATAGCATATAGGTCACTGTAAAGCAGTAACAGACTGTCTCAGATACAGAGGAGGGGGATCTATAGAGAGGGGAGAGGAGAGGAGGGAGAGGGTGGAAATTGATAAGGACACAAAGAGAGTGTATTTACAGCACACCAAACATGTATTGTCATTTAAAACAATGATATTATATATATATGTAGTGCTTAACAAATTTATTAGACCACCTGTCATAAAAATGAGAAACTGTAAGTATCGTAGAAAACCTTCAAAATCTTATTCAAATCTAAAAATGTTAAGTGAAACAACTACCGTAAATAGTAATTTTTATACCCACATTTGAGCCGGCTCATTGGGCTTCTCTGAGAAATCAGAAATTAATCAAGCATTCAACCACTAAAAGATTTTTCTTTTTTCTTGTTCACGAATGCAAGTAAATAATGTTTTCAGTTTTTTTGTAAATCAAAATTGTACAGAAAATTTATGGATAACATTAAAAATCATATTTTAGACTTATACATATCATTTTGGTTAAATACATTCTACATATTGGTGTATTAACCAAAGCAGAAACATTTAAATGTGTTTGGTAGTTACCAGTGCTGTTAATTTAGGGCAGCTGTGGCATAAACCTTACTTTTGGTGGTGTCAAGGTGGTCGAATAAATTTGTTATATATATATCTATATATATATAAGCAATTGTTGAATGATTGTTGGTTACTGAACCTTATCTGTAATGTTTAAGGACTTGAGAAAAAATTTGTTTGCATAAAACCATTGACCTGTGAAAGAGACAGATTATTGTTGGTAATACCTTTCCGTTAATGGATCGCTCTGTCAGTGAGAAGAAAGTAAACACTTTGCTTGAGATAGCGAAGAGTCAAAATGACGAGATTGACAAGGGAAACATTATCCGGAGATGTTGGAATGTACGTTACAATTTTGCACTTGCGCCATTGGTTGAGGGTACGACGCTTAGGAATAACATGTTAACCTGCGGTATGTGTTAGTCGGAGTCTTGTAAGCATTGAAGTCACTGTGATTTTATACCAATGTCAGTGCAATATCTCACATCCCTGTATCAATGCAAAGAGGGTAGTACAAGTTGAAGCTCGGCTCATCGCTACATCCTGCCCACAGCTTTCCCTCCCTCCCCCCATCCCCCTCCCACCGTCCCTCGAATCGAGTCAAAAACTGAAGTGAAAAACAAATGGAGGTTCTTCCTTCACTCCCCCCCTCTCCGTCTTCCAATTTTTCCTCCTTGTCCTCGTCCTCCTCCTTACAGCTCCTCTCTACCACCATTCTGTTCGTTGTCTAGATGAAATACTCCTTCTTGTCCTCCGATCCAGACTGGCCTCCCTCAGCATTGATTATAGCTGTGTCAGCATCAGGGGCATCATCTGATCCTTTGGCCTCATGAGTCAGATACGTTCCTGTTGGAAGAAACCCATTAAAATGTGAAACAAGAATGGTAAAAACTAGACTGAACACATACTCAATTAGGGCAATTATGATTGATTTTATTTGCATTTTACACGTATTGAAAACTAGACAAATTCTGTTCTGTTTTTTTGTTTTGTTTTTTATAAATGGGGCATGTTTATGCAAAAGAATGCCAAAACAGTACTCATGGTTTCATGAGCTGCAGGTTTTCACAGCAAATTTTGATTTAGTTTTAGTCATCGCCTTTGAACTAGTTTTAGTCGAAACTTAGTCAGTAGGACTGTTTCAGTCTATTTTTCTTTAAGTAAATTAACTAAATGGCATTAACATTCCATTCGATTGCACTCGGAACTTGGAAAAATCCGAGTGCAGTAAAACGGCCCTTGAGCTCTGGACCTCGACTCGGGAATGAAGGCAGGATCAAGCGCCTCAAGTCGGTCGGAATTACTGTACATTTTAGAAAAATGGCGGAGCACACGTTCGGTGTAAACAGTCACTTTCTCCTCAGCTTTTACTTTTATGTGGCGTTTAATTTGGCACTTGTGTTACTGAAAGTGTGGAATAACTCTGTAGTGGCATTTCCATTCCCTCTCTGTTCATTTGAAGTAGTGATGCTCGTATAGTTCAATGGATTCTTTCTACAGTCTATGGTTCAATGAAGCATTCAAGATTCCCCCTGCTGGTGCGTTCAAGTCATACTTACAGTATATATATGTATATTAAGTTTCTCTCTCTCTCTTACCCTCAAAGAGCTAATATACGTATATTTCCCCAGCAGACATTTTGCTCCTCTAAAAATATCAAATCCACCATCAGCTTGCTGTGGCCAGTCATGTTTTCTGAGCTTACTGAATGAAATGCATTTACCTCGGAGGTCAAAATTGACGACCCAGATCTTTCCGGGTTCCGAGTGCAGTCGAATGTGCTAAATGGACTTTTTTGTGCTATTTGGGCTTCATACACAAAATGTTTTTTTCATTGATTCTCTCAATCGTTAGTTAGAGGGTGATTTGCTCCTTTCTTATTGCAGGGTGAGCACAAACACCTCGCTCCAATTTGATGACGCGTTCCCACTTTGATGACGAATTTGACGCGGCACTGAGCTGGAGAAGCCGCGCCTCCAGGAAGCTCTCTGCCGTGACTGACATGTAAACAGACACGCCCACAAAGGTGAGCATTTCAGCGTCCTTTGCGCAGTGCTATGTATGTATTTTCGAGTCTATGTATGTACCGGCGAACGCCCCTCCCCCACGCTCTGTCTGGTGTTTATAAAGCAGCATGAGCTCAGCTACGGAGTGGGTGGGAGGAGGGCGGGCCGTCCTCTGGCCCTACGTCATTGTGCGGGGAGGAGGAAGTCAGTGTCCCGTCTATGGACACGCCCACTCATGAATATACATAAGTAGGCCGCAAATCAGCCTTTGTGTAGAGTTGCTCAGAAAGTGACTTTTCAGAGGCTAAAACAGGCGAGTTTGGGAAAATAAACCTCAAATACTGTGTTTTTGGGGTTCTTAGAACAAATGGAGATGGGTGAAAAATAGCATGACATGGGACCTTTAATGACATAGTCGACTAAAGTTTACAGCATAAAAGTCTATACATTTTTTTAAAGATTCTATTAGTTCATTCATTAGTTTACAAAATATCAACATAATTTGATATAGTTTTCGTTCACATGTGTTTTTTAAATTAGTTATAGTCTTGCCATTGTCTCTTAAAAAAAACGTAATAGACAAAAACTATGACGAAAATGTTTAGTCAACAAAAAAACAGTGGTTTCAGGTAAAGAGATCTGAAGTCATGAGGCTATTGTCTGAAATATGTGTGAAACCATTTAAAAGCCACATCTCTTTACTTAGAACATATGCGGGTTGAATGACGATAAATTGATCACTCCCAACTATGCGCAGTTTTCATACAAACAACTGAAAACACAGTTTCGTTATAAATTTGTCTAACAAAGGAATGAGGGTAATAGTACAGATTAGCGAAGACCACTGACTGGTTCAAGACTGAAATTACGTTTTTCCATCCATATCAGTATAGTGCATTTATGATAGAAGGAAACCAGTAGGAGAAGGCCATTGTTGTGATATAATTGAATCAGTAATCTTTTTTTAGGCTGCGTGTCTCCTGTTGGCGGTCAGAAAATTGTCCCTTAATGGATGTTTTCCATCAGCCTAATGACTGCATGTGAAGGACAAGAGCTTATTCTTAGGGGGTTACATATAAATACTTATCTTTCCAATTGAATCACGATAACAACATTAAAAGTGAAACAAGGTCACCAAAATGGTAGAGCATTTGAACATGAGATTAAACCAAAACTGACCTTGAGTACTACTTTTAAGTGTAATTTAGACTAAAATCTCCAGCTGTTGAGCTTTTTTGTAATGATCCACAAGCTGCAGCTTTGGACAGTGTTTCATCAATGTTACAGAAATTTCCCTGACCCGACTCTCTCTTTCTGTCTGGGAGCTGAAACTATAGCCAAAATGGTGAATGCTGGATTGATGCGACACTACTGAGCAGATCTGAACAAAACCTGGAGATGTATTTACTGTGTATGACAACAAACCTAGTCACAATTATAGAAAAAACCTTCACCAAAGGTTTGTACGCAGTTTTGTCCTGCAGGCTTTTTGTTATTTAATAAAATAACAGTGTAGGCCTCATGGATCAATAATTCGAACATCATTTACTCCAAATAGAAAGGAAAAAGGTTGAAATTCCCGCTTGAAATGTAGTTTTCATCTCCACCGCAAACACTAAGTTTGGTGACAATTTTTACGCATGGGATTGTGAGATGTCCTTTAAATGGATGAGTGTTTTTACTTCGGACAAGGACACCATTTGCATTCTAGTTTGTTCCCGGTATTCCCAATCATATCAGAATTAATTAAAAACACTTCTATGCATCTGTCTCTGTGACTCAACATCCCACAATGCAATGCTTGAAAATGTCCACAAACAGAGAGTTTATGATGGAGATGAAAACAAACTTTCAAGCAGCAGAATCAAATCATTTACATCGTTTTTTTGAGCTAATTATTTTTTATTTATTTATCAATGACTAGGGACTTATTGAATAATAAAAAATATATATATAAATATAATGGGGTGCAGCTTTAAAGTTACCGAAATTTTATTACCAAACTACCATTCTCTTAACCATGACCAGAGCCACTGAAACATTTTATGTATATTATATTTCGGTATGTATCCAAGCATACAGAATGTGCTCAGGTGTATAAACTTGGAGGAGGCAATAACTGAATACACCAGATGTGGCACGAGGCAGTCTTATTCAATATCCTGAACGAGCTAAAGCAACACTCGCTGTATTCAGGAAGTGAATGCGAGTCAATGCTGTGGTAAAGCGCCTTTATGCTTCCTCAGCGGGGTGCTGGAACAGGTATTTAATATCTTTGAATGGGTCCTGTCAGAGCTACATTGTTCACATTCTAATTAATCTTGATTATTGGGTAGGGCTTTTCAACAATCAAGCAGAGTAAATGAAGACAAAAGTAGCATTTTGTTGACTTTTCCTTGTAAAACAAAAAAAAAGCAGTACATCAAATACCTGCCCCGAGAGGAAAGCAACATCAAGCCGGTGAAAAATCAGCTGAAGTAGTAAAAGGTCATAGAGAAGCATTCAATATCAAGAAATGAGGTTTGCGTATAGAATTTATATTAAACCATGGGCACTATGCATCACTGGATGTCCTTGCATTCATATGTATGCCTATGTTAGTAGGTGTGGGGTCCAGTTTTAGTATGTGTGCATACATATTTATAGACATGCATCTCCCATATCTGCTCATGCATGCATGCATGAGGGTGTCAGTGTGCGAGTGTTCATGTATCAGTGTTGGTTGGCGTATATGTAGGTGACCTTTGTGTCTGATGAGGTATCTGCCGAGGACAATGAGAAGGCAAAGCAGTATGAAGACGATAACGGCCACCACTCCTCCGATCACGGCGTGGTCCACCCCCGAAGAAGGCGCCATGACTGTGGGGTCTTCAGAAGCAGAGAGGAAAGAAAAACGAGAAGAGGAATATCAACGGAAAACCACCAACAAAGGTATTAATATTTGAACAACGATGAGAAGAAAGAACCATACGGAAAATGGAGTACATGATGCAGAAAAAGGTGAAGCCTCTGGAGTGAAAACTAAAATGAAGTACAGGCTCGATGGATGAAAATGAGTAGAAACAGACGGATGACGAAAGGTGGCAGAAATATAGAAAAGACAGAGTACGCATGAATAATAGTGAGATCAGCGGAGAGCAGAACATGAGAAAAGAGAAGGAGGCAGCAGGGAAAGCTTGCCAATATATACGTGAAACACGCACGTGGAGAAAAAAAAGCTAGAAGACCACGGCTCTGACTCTATGAACTGCTGTGGCTGACTGCTTGTGAGAACTGTTTACTATAGAAACAAACACAGTAATATGACTTTTATTCCCATTTGTTCACTATGAACACACTTAACATTTTAGTAAATTATTTAGATTAATGCCCCGCGACCCTGAAAAAGGAGCTAGCCAGAAAATGGATGGATTTATGATTAATTAAGTTATAAAAGATTGTTGATTATCTACAGTTTAGTCCAGGGGCCAAATAAAAACCTATTTGATCTGACATGGGGAGCAGATTTTAGGAAATTTTACGAAAAAGGCCATTTCAACATTATTGTTGCCCTAGTTTGTACCTACCTGAAAGACCTATTTGCCTATGCATGTATGCTCTGCATGTTTAGTTTATTTAGTATTATGCTTTGGAGCCATTCTAAGTTATTTGTGAATGTAAAGTCTGAACTATTTTGGGTGTGTTTGTGATGAAAGTGCACAGCTTTACTGCTTCAGAGATTCTGCAGAGAACATCTATAGATAATCTAATCTTCTGTACAAACATATTGTATGGTTATCTTTTACTGTTATAAAAGCCAGTATCAAGGTTGGTGGTGAACCCTTATCCAGCCTAAACTGGAACTCCCCTAACCTGGTCAAGCAAGTGTAGAAGAAGAGTGAAGGAATGGACATTCAAGTCTATTTGAAGCCTAAACATTTTTATTTTTTATTTTCAAATGATCAATTACTCAGTATAAGTACAGAAATGCAAAGAAATAAAACCTTACATTTATTACACTTATCAACCGTTTGATGCATCAACATGAATTTCTGCCTTCTTGCTGTATCATTCGAGCACTGACAAAAAACAAAATCTGCAGAAGCTAAGTGATGCTGATCAAATTTAAACAAGTTTATTGCATTTGTTCACTTTTCTATTCTATTCGATCAAACTTGGCAGAACAGCAGAAGAGTTTTTCCAGTATGTCCGATACCATCAGTGTCATTGTTATACGGCTGTTTGTCTCAGATGTGCAGTGTTCATTAAGCAGGATGGATAAAAGCCATTTTTACTGGATTTTTTTAAATTTTATTTTTAAATTGTCTCTATCCCTGTGATAGAGATTAGGAAAATGATTGCTCTACATGATTGTTCACGCACATCTGCAACTTCAACTACTGGTCCCTCAGAGAATAAAGCAACACAAGCCGAATCGATTTGACATTCCCTTTATCTCGCCTGTCTTTTACAGAGTGATATAACAGTATGTGTGATCATTTAAGTGATTTATTCTGGAACATTTTCCCACCAAACAGCATGTTGGAGTGAGAAAAGAGGAAAGAATTGAGTTTCACTTTTCCGAGAACAGGTAAATACATTCAATAAAATACAGAGAAACAGGAAAGGAACAGCACCAGCTATGGGCAAACTCAGAGGATAAAAGGGTCAGATACGTCACAACCAGCTGGGACACCAAATGAAGTGTCAAATGGGCAATTTTTGCAACAAAAAAAGGACCACTACAGTTCAGTTAGAGGAGAAGAAGGCCTGGTAACAGGCGGTCAGAGACCAGCTGTAGGTGGAGAACACAGAAGGAGAAGGAGGAGAAAAACAAGGTATAGTGGTGTGTGGCGCTCAAAGCACCAGTCAGATAAACCCTCACACACGCACGCACACGCACACGCACACGCACACACACACACACACACACACACACACACACACACACACACACACACACACACACACACACACACACACACACACACACACACACACACACACAAACGTACACTCCGGTCTGCCAGCGTGGAGGTGATAGGGGTATGCTGACGAGCCGGGACAGAGAATGAGCCCATAAATCCTGCTGTCAGCATCAAAGGAGACCAGACAGGACCCACGAACACCTCCAAGCCCGACCCTCCTTTCTAGCACACACACATACAAGCACACACACACGCACACGCACACACACACGCACACACACACACACACACTGAAATCCAGCTACACACACGCACAGGGAAACTGGAACATTGTGACTTGTAACACTTGAGGTCACACTGATGCTGGTTTGTGTGCATGTGTGCGTGACTTTGGGAGACAAATGTGAGTGCATACTATGAATGTGTGCACTGACTTGTATCTATACTAGTGAGTTCATTAAAGAATGAAGGGTGACTATGCAACGTTCCCCTATAGGAAAAACCAGGGTTGGGGTCAATTATAATTGTAATTGCATAATTGATAATTCATTAAAATGATGGTGTAATTATAATTGTGATTGAAAAAACTGCTGCTGTTGTAATTGTAATTGACTTTAGAAAATTGATTTTGTAATTGTAATTGGTGTGAAAATGGTTGATTATAATTTGAGAACCATGGGGAACCATGTTACAGTTCTATGTCTTACACTTACGTCGTTAACAATCATTAAAGTATAATTCATATCAGGTTTACATGTCACTTTTCTTGAGGATCATTTTACCATTTAAAAAAAAAAAAAATTGAAGTTGAAGGTTATACTGAAAAGGCTCAGACGCTCACACCAAAAAAACTAGAACCTATGTTTTCATTGATTAGGAAACCTAACAAGGTAACCAAGACATGAGAAAGAAATTAGATGATAGATAATATTTTTTTTATATTCCAAAGCTGATTTAAGACATGGGTCAAACTGACCCGGTATCAAAAGAGATGCTAACAGAAAGCTAACACAAGAGGAAAGTCACGTTTTATGGGGATAATTATTTCAGGCTCAGTAATTGCCATTAATTGACTTTAAGTGGGAAAAAAATAATAGTAATTTTAATAGGAATTGGAAAAATGTCAGTCACTGTAATCATAATTGAATTATTATTGAACATGGATACATTGAAGACGTAATTGTAATTTAAAGACTTCATTGACCCCAACCTTGAGAAAGACACACAACCACAAACAGGACCATGGAGAATGAGGGATGCATAGACAGATGTACAAGAAAGGTGTACAAGAATTTTTGGACGACAACGAGTGAATGGTGGAAACGTTATACCTGGAATGTTGCCTGCTTCATCTTCTCAAGTGGATGAGTAGATGGTTTGTTGAATGTTTGGATGGATGGAAGGACGGATGGAAGGGTGGTTGGTTGGTTAGATAAAACAGAGTGATGTGTGTTGAGGTCGGGGGTTAAAGGTTTGGGATTATCAATGGGAGGAAAGAGGACAACAAGAAAAATTACATGAAACAGATGCGACACGGCCACTGGAATGCTTTAATTTTCTCCATCCTGTCTCTTTAAAATGTAATTATCTGAACTTTGTGCTTGCCGACATAGTAAACAAGCTTCAAACCTGTATTTTAAAGGAAAAAACATGCAAAGATGTTTGCAATCAGTTTTGTTTTTTTGTTTTTAAACCATTTCTAAACATCTTGCATGTGCGTGTTCAAGTGTGTAACTGGCTTTACCTGGAACATTGTAAACTCCATTCTGCTGGACGGAAACTGAGGGTGTGAGTGAGGAGGATGGGGTGGAGTAGGAAGGGATGGCAGAGGATGGAGCAATGCTTGAGGGGAAAGCGGGAGGAGTTAGCGAGGGTGAAACAGAGTCTGGAGAGAATGGCAAGTCAGGAAAGAGGGCATTGGAGAGGGTGGTGGTGGAGAAAGTGGGAGCATCGTGTGTTGGATGGCTGTAGTCGGTAGAGATGATGTCAAGGGAAGAAGTCGAGCCGGAGTCAAAATCAACATCGGTTGGAAAAGTGGTGGGAAGCAAGGAAGAGGAGGTGAAAGGGGAGGAGCTTGGAGTAACAAGTTCTGAGTTTTTATCTGCAGGATCTTTTTTGGAAGGCGGAGGAAAAAGTAGCACAGCAGGCGGAAAGAAGGAGAAGCCAAGTGCAAAAAAAAAAAAAATGTCCACGGATCGTACCAATGCGACACATAACAGCGAAGGAAAAGAAGCAGAGAAATGAGTGAAAGCAGGCGGTTCAATGACAAGCGATGCCGAGGTTGGATAATCGTGGCGCATTTGGATAAGAAAGGCAAAAAGAAGAAACACAAACAAGGAGGTGGAAAAAAATGAAAGAAAATCAGAAGTGAAAAAAGATGGACAATAAAAAGCCACAACACACGACAGAAGAAATAAAACGTGATGACAAAAGTAAAAAGACAACGTCATCCCGTTCTGCTCTAAATCCCACCCTCTTTACAACCACGTCTCTGTCTACTGTTGGTTTTTTTATTACCTTGGACAAGGAGTATGTACTCTCCCTGGTTGTTTCCGATACCGTTGTCTGCATGGCACACGTACACTCCATTATCTGATTTGTTGAGCATTGGGAAGTGCAGGACAGCACCATCAGCTTTAGCCAGAATGGGGAGCTCTCCATCCTTCTTCTCCCAGATGTAAGACGTTGGCCTGAGACAGAAAAAAAAAAAAAAAACAAGAGAAAAAATAAATCACACATTGCACCAAAAGAAGAAAAAGAAGGATGAAATTAGTTCAAAAAGATGAGAGGAGATAAGAGATTGGAAGAGAAAATATGATTGAGGGTGTAGTTATTAGATAAATAGAAAAGTGGAGATGATGAGGTTAAAAAGATTAAAGTAGGACAGGAAAGAACAACACCAAAATCCTGTTATAGCAGAAAATGGATAAAGGGAAGAGATGATGAAGGATGGAAAAAGGAGAGATGGTCAGCACTGCTGGGCGCACACTGCAGAGAAAAGCTTTAAGAAAAAGAATAGAAATAGGAGGAAAAAGACCACTAATCAATCAGCACTCTGAGTCAAACTGGGTAAAACAAAAAATCCAATTTACATAACAGATTGTGTTTGAGAGAGATAAAAGATTTAAAAAAAAAAAAAATCAATTATGTAAATGTGCATTTCCTTAAGGGCTGTACAGTAATTACAATGACGGCGAGTGTAAATCAGGGACAGGCCTGAATGTGTCGGACTAAATAATTGCGAAGAGAATTCTGACACCTAAAGGTGCCTCTTGGCCTTTTGACCAGTAGCTGTTCAGAGATGCAACTCAAATATCTCTTTATGATGCACACAGTGACCCCATATGTTGTCCTCAAATACCATGATCGCTATGACACTTTGGTCTCAAACAAACATTATTCCAGTTTAAATCTTTTTTCTGTAGGGTGTAACAAGTCTAAAAAGTTTGCATTAACATAAAGTATTTAAGACAACTATGTCCTATTCATCATTTGGTTAACGGCAAGTGTAGTCATCTGTTGTGTTATACAACCTCCAACAAGTACATAATACGCAATTAGGCGAACAATTAAATTCCCATTTACAGGCTGTGCTGTGGAGTTTATACTCTCATTTACAGCTGGTATTTGTGGGTCAGACCGCGCTAATAATTACCATAATGCAAGTTAATCTCTGTTTATTTGTACTGCAGAATTTCTTTAAGAGAATGCATAAATAAACACAGAAATCATGAAATGCTTAACATTCTACTCTATTCTCTTTTCTCTCTCGGATGCAGTGAAGTATTTTAACTTGTAATCTGACCCCTTGTAATACCCGCTTCCCCCACATATTGTCACATAGGCAGTATTGAGGGTCACCCAGGTATTCTGGTTGTTAGCTAATCCTGGGCTGAGGAGACACCTCTCATCAAGCCCCAGACTAACACAGCAGTGTGGTCTCTCTTGGCTGTGATGTAATTTAAAAAAAAAAGAAAAGCAAAACCCCGTTTGAGCTGGGAGCTATGAGATGAGATCAAGAGGACAATATCATCAGCATAGAGCAGTGCTTCTCAAAGTGTGTGGTGCACCTCCTGGTGGGGAATTGATGTACGACAGGTGGGGCGCGACAAACAGGAGGACATTCTCAATCTTCTAAAATGCCTTTCTTATTGACAATAAAGATCATCAACACTAAACAAATCGCCTACACTGAAATAAATTAATCATGAGAACCCTAAAAATGTAGCAGAAATTAAAAGAGCAAGAGCAATAAACATGGACCGTTACAAAATGTAACGTGGAACTCAAGTGCAAAAATAATGATGTACTTCACATGGAGTGGAACAATAAACAAACTTTTAAGAACTGACTTAAAAAATGAAATTCCTTTTTAGTTTTCTTCAGCTTTTTGTCACTGATTGTAAATAATCTTTCTTTATTTGCTGTATTTTTGACTGCTGCACTTTTACATTTGTATTTTATGCAGGTGATTTGTTTTATGTTGTTTTTGATTTATCATGAAATACGACGTTACTTGTTCCGTTAGTTAAATACATTTGAAAATGTGTCATTAGTTGGGGTGTTGAAAAAAATCGATTCAGCGATATATATCGCGATATTACGTGGTGCAATTCTTGGATTCATTCAAAATGCATCCATATTGTTTTTTTTTTTTTTTTTAACCTAATCAGGAAAGTTTTTTCCACGGCAGGAGACATTGTAAATGTACAAAGAAGAATACTGAAACCTGGGCATGTTGACCAGCTTGTGTTTTTTTAATAAAATCTAAAAAGAAATGACTAACTTTCTGCATTTATTTGTTGTTCGAGGCATAAACCTCAGTTAAATTGGTTTAAAAGTCACAGGCAGATTGTATGTTACTTTTTTCATTTTAAGTTGTTGGCACATGGCATGTTAAAGCCAATGTTTTGAATGTAAAATATGCCAATAAAATATATTTCATACATAAAGTTCTCATGAAGGTGTACACATTTACAGATTAGTTGTTCCTTATTTCATATATATATATATATAAAAAAATAACATCGGGATATACAGTATCATATCGTATTGTGATCTATGTATCGGGATACGACTTGTATTGCCAGATGTCAGGCAATGCACACCCCTAGTCATTTGTAAGGATTATAATAACGGTAATAATTATTATTATTTGGGGGCCAATGGGTGCCTGTGGGACTTGAACTTTCATTCAAAGTGGGAAATACTCAAAAAAGTTTGAGAACCACTGTCATAGAAACACAGACAATATCCTCTATAGTCCAGCCGTTCTCTGTAATGAGATGAGGAGTCTTATTTCATTTATTTTCTCTACATTTAAATCTGTTCTGTGGAACTCAGACAGAAGGTCACTGACTCAGACAGACTGAGATCAACTCTAATCTCTTTCATAATGACTAATAAGGAAAAAGTTCATTCAACTTCTTGACCTGCATTTTCCTCTATGACGGGGAAGCATTTAAAGAAAAACATTTGTATCAATGTAATTTTTTAAAATCAGGGGTTTAGAGGGAATTTTAAAGAGGGAATTCATTACATAACTAGTGAACAGTTTAAACGTGATGGAAGACACTGATCTTTCTTTTTGAAGGTTTTGAAAACAGCACAAAAATAAAAAGCTGAAAGGGACAATTGAGGATGTTACTGCACAGACACATATGAAAAAAATTCTATACGCTTTGTTTTGTTCTCGTATTATCGGTCATTTGTAAAGCACAAAAATACCCAAAATGAAAACTTTGAATATAAACTTTTTAACATTTCATAATCTGATCATAGCTACATATAGAAAAACACTCATTAACACAAGATATTTAATGACGTTGGAATAAGCTGTAAGTGCATTTGTTATCACATTATGGAATCAGTGTTAGGCGTCCAAGACAAGATCGTTGAAAGTTTCACATTACTCTAGACTTGTCACTTGCTGCACTTGTGCAAAAGCTTTATAGCAATATTGGGTGCACATATTGGGTCATTAACTGGATTCTAAACTACTCAAGGGGTAGAAATCAAATGAAATTGTAAGGAAATCCTCCTTGTACAGATCAAATATATGAAAACAGAATACAATGTAGAGCAAAAATTACTTTCTCTCAACTGGGAAGCTGCTGGATGTGAAGAAAATTCAGTGTTGAAGTTGATGCACTATTCGTTTGTTACATTTTGACATGGTGTGTGTAGGTGTGTGTATTTTTGTCGCAGAGTGACATTCATAGTGTTTGACTGGGGCGTGCAGATTGAAAGAAGGACTGTTTGGGTGTGTCTATGAGAGGGCGACTGAGGTTGAACTGACAGCTGAAGGCATAACTTCGATGGGATTTGATTGGACAGCAGCTTATTTACAAGCAGCAGTGCATACTAGAACAACATCAAGATCCCTTCTATTCCACACACACACACACACACACACACACACACACACACACACACACACACACACACACACACACACACACACACACACACACACACACACACACACACACACACACACACACACACACACACACACACACACACACACACACACACCACACACACACACACACACACACACACACACACACACACACACACACACACACACACACACGCACACACACACACACACACACACACACTCCCATTTGCTCTCACTCTCTGTCTTCGTCATTCACTGCATGGCACCATATCCTTCTGGCTCGCTCCCGCCCACGCTTCCCTCTACCTCTGTCACTTTGTTGTTTCTTTCCCCTCCCCTCTCTTCCTTCCTTTGCTCCTGGTTTTCTTCTTCTTTTCTATATTTTCACACACAGCTCCTGAGAGTCAGCTGGGGCTTTTATCTAAAGCCACTCTGTGGTCTAAGATCGAGGTACATCTTTACAAAAGCTCGAATTAAGTGGGAGTAGAACATTGCACTTCTGAACTTTGAAGGCCACAGAACAAGAAAAACACATCCCTGCTTTTGAACATTATGATTACGTCTTTTATGTGCATTGATTCTATATAAGTATATGTACTTTGTGATTTGTGATAAAAGGACAGTATATGACATAGAAATGGGTTTGTGATTGAGAACGATGCCAGGATCTTTCTCTTAATGCTTTCTTCTTCACAGCTATTGTGTTAATGTTTATGTACATACACTTTTATTCAGTGCACCTGTTCATTTTCAGCAACTAAATGCTGAAAATCAGCAGTATTGTGTGCTAAAATGCTTTGTTGTTGTTACCAGAGGTCATATGATATGGGCAGACTGGTTTCAGTGAACATGTAGAAGAACTTCCTTCTCTATGACTGTACAAAATGTCTAAGTGGCCAGGGTATAGTAAGAGACGCCAACGCTCATAAAGAGCCTCAATAAAACTGAACAATCATAGAAGGAAGGTGTTGCCAGATTTGAGGTTTTATTAAAAATCATATTTCATCAAATAGAAAATAGCTTTTGATGCGTTAACAAGATAGAAGTGTGAGATATTTCCACCATGGTTTCAATTAACCACTAAATTGTCCATCATTTCAAGCCACAACATCGAAATGTTTGAGACCTTGTTTAATGTCAACATACAACATTTTCAAGAACAAGAGCACTCAAAGAGCGCAAACCTCTGCCAAGTGCCCAATTTCCTCTTTGCCAGATACAGTATTTGCAGTTATCTGGATCATTGATCCTGATCATGGAACCATTATCATTCCCACTTTAAAGGCTTATAAGGTATTTCTATCCACATTAATAATGATACAGTAGGTCCAAATGAGCACCAAAATATTTTCATCTCACAATGAAATGTACAATATCTAATCCAAATGGAATGGGTTAATCCGATTTCATTAATCGGTAAAAATATGAACGACAAACTGAGACATACATTTTTGAAAGTTTGCCAATGAGAAGTATAGATTTTTCAGTTTTTGAAACTGATCCAGAATGAGTATATTGATCCAGAACCCCTCCAAAATTGAATGACTCTTCCATGGCGTAAGGTAGTGATGCTTAACATGTCGATCGCGATCTACCGATCGATCGCGGAGGCATTGTGTGTCAATCACACTCGTGGGCCTTATGTCTTAATAAATTAATGAGAGCCGCACAGTAACGTATCCTAAAAATGAAACCTAACAATTCAGCTTCTGACCTCAGTGTGAGGAGGTGCTAGTGCACCAATATGTTCATTTACAACCTCTAATAATAAGTAGAAGAAGAAACTCCTCCAGTCCAAAGTCGCTCATGGCCGGTCAAAGTCACATGGACACATCTATCAACAGTATCGTCAGACAACCTCCGTGTGTGGAAGCTATGGATGTTCTACTAAAGAACAAAGTGAGCTACACATACTGAAATGCTCTGTATGCGACTCACTGGCACCCATAAAAGTGCTTTTTATTGTGGTTTCATCCCCCCACACACACACCTGCTCTTTAACCCCGTAACAAGCCATGTAGTCCATCGTCATCACTCTGTTTTTCTCCTGGTTATGTTTTCCTTTGTTTAATTTCCGTGATTTTTTCCAATTTTACTTTTTTTTTTTTTTACTTGTCTGCACATGCTGTCAAAGGTCAACACCACAAGAAGTGTAATCATTATGAGACAGCAATGCATATTTTGTTATTGCAATAAAATACATTGATTTATTTTATTGCTTAATTGTGCCCATCACCAGCCCTCCCTAAGGAAGGGTAATAAATCTTTTATTATAGGGAGGATATAAAAAGGGAGAGCAGTGTTACACCTAAGTGGAGGGGGAGGGGGAGGGGAAAGGGAGCAGGGAGGAGAGACTCAAGGCAGGAAATAGAAAAGGTGGGGAAGAATAGACTGTTTTGCAGTGAGGGTGAGATGTGAGGTTGTAGAATATATTGTGCTTATTATGTTGTGTAATCCAGCCAGTATGGTGACAAGTGTGAAGCTTAGCTATAATGGTGGTGGCTGTGAACAGGGGGAATGAGTGAATGGTAGTACCTAAAGCAGGTATTTGGGATTAACGTGTCTAAGGTTAAGCCCAGTATGAGTTTTATCCCACATCCCAAGGCGTGCCAGTGCATCGTATACCAGTATATGTGCAAAAAAAAAAACGCTACTGCAAGCCCAGGGAACTGCCCGGGCCCGCAGATGCAGCCAGGCCAGCAGAAAGAGTGGAGGCCAGGGAGCCCCAGGCAACCCCCCCCGCTGCTGAGCAACCCCCCAGATGCCCCCAAGATCCCAGGCCGAGAGGCAGCTACCGCAGGTATGGCAGGGCGCGGCCCGTACCACCCGCCCCGGCAGACCCCCTTCCCAGCTAGCCGGCCAGACCCGCCGGACCCAAAGGGCACCACCGCAGGACAGGGAACCCCCAAGGGTGAGCCCCCGGGCCAGACATCCGTGGGGGGCAGCCCACGAACAGGCCACAACCCAGCAAGACCGCGCAGCACCAGACGGCAAAAAGACAGCTGCCCAGGTCCCACCCCCCACCGGACAGCGCAGGCTACGGGGGAATGCCCCCCCCCGGCGCAAGAGCGACCGGCGGCCGTCACCACCGATTTTACTTCTCCGGTATATGAACATTAGCCTCTCTCAGAGAACTCACAAGATTTGGTTTTAGTCAGATGAGGCATTAGTTTGTTCTGCTTCAGTGCAAAGATTAAATTTTTTAACCTTGGTCTGTGATGAAGCTGTGTTTTTTGGAGCTTTTGTGGATTGATTTAATGAGTATATAATTCTGCTATAACAGAACTGTGAGATCAACAAAGTGCAGACCATCACACTTCCACAGAGCTTTGGTTGTGCCATGATGAAATGGGAATGCTACTTTTTTACTCTGTATATTTTACAAACTTTATTTTAAAAATATTTCATTGTATTGCATTTACATTTTTTTTTTAAATACATTTCAATCTAACTCAGTTTTTGAGTGTTACTTCTTCAATATTGTAATTGCATTATAATATTATACACATATTTATTGATAATTTAAATTGTTTAATAATTGTTTACAATCATAAGTAGATCGCGAAGAGCTTTCCGTGGTAAAAGTAGCTCGCGAGCTGAAAAAGTTGGACACCCCTGGAGTACGGTCTATCTTTGGTTAATATATTGCTATTATCTGTTAAATACGTTTGACTTAATCTCTCTAACAGACAAACAAATAAATAAACGCTGGTAAAAAATATTTCCTCTTTGCCGGACCTGACCAGGTTACGGTCAGCTCCATCTACTAAATGCTCCACCTGACAATCAAGCCTTTAGTGAGAGGAAAATGTGACAGAAAGTGGTCAAACAACAACAACAAACAAACTGGGTGGAGGAGGTTGAGGTAAGTGATGTGAGCAGAGATATGGAAAAGGACAGTGTGAAGAAAAGGGGGGGGGGGGGGGGGGGGGGCGATGTCGTGACATGATGGAGAGGAACAAACAAGCTGTGAGTGACACAGCGGCACAGAGATCCTCTATGATGGAGCAAGGGCAGAGAGAGATGGAGGGATGGAGGGTGGGGAGGGGGGCCTCAGACAGGCCAGAACGGATCGATGGAGGCTCATCTATAATGCAGAAAGGCCGGGAGAAAGAGTGTATTTGTGCGGGAAAGATTTAGGACGCCTAGTGTTGTATGTTTTCTGTGTGTGTACAAAAAAAATAACAGTGTACACACCATCAATGAACAAGCAGTTTGTACTCTGTGCAAGCACGGGGCTTATATCAACTCTATACTCAAACGCGACCAGCGTTTCAACCCGTTTCACTTGATTGTTCATCTGGGATAACTCCTCGAACACATTAGTTGTTTGTGTATTTAATGGGATTCTTCACACTGGATCAAGATTTCAGTGTTTTGCATTTGTGCCAGCTTCCCGCAAGCTAGAAAAAAAAGTGACAATCTATTAAAATCCATCACATAAAGGAAAAAAATAAAGGCTTTGATGAGAACACTTTGCCTGTGTCTTTGTTTTGTTTTTTAACATCCAGCGAAAACAGCTCGAAATCAGAAGGTGGTGTTTGAATGTTGTGCTCCTTGCTAGTAGATGGCAATAAACCACATCAGGGTGAGCTGTTGTGACAGTTTAAATATGCATAGGGTACATGAAAAGGCACTCTGCACTTTTCAACTGCACTTCTTTAAGCCTGCCCATGCAAAAATAATATTATTATGTAAAGGCTAAGCAAAGAAAAATAGAGTAAACAATGACCAATCACTGAATAAAACTAGTCAGTTCCTTTTGTTTTTCAGGCTGTATCTGATCTCCGTTCTGTCTGTCCGTCCTCCTTATGGAAGCGTCTCCATCAGCCCCAGAGTCCAGAGCACCAAACAATCCTGAACAAACCTAACACGGTGATTACACAACTTTATGCTGTTTATCTTTCTATTACAAACTGGCTGACTTTTACTTGCTCGCTCTCTCTCTCTGACAACATTTCTCCGTGTCGTTGCTATGATGAGGCTATGTACATCATGACAAAATCAGTAATCAGAATGATTCAGTGCGAGCAAGAACAATTTATTGTTCACAATTTATTGTTCACAATTTATTGTTCCATCTGGTCAAATGTTGTGAAGCTTATAAAACCGCTAAAAATCCACAATTTAGCCGCGTCATTGTTTAAGCCACAGGGTTCAAAGTGTGAGAAAAAAGTAGCGGCTTATCGTCCGGAAATTACAGTATATCAAAATATATTTACATTTTTGTCGAAACTATAATTTCGTCACATGGGGCAAAATCCAATCAGAACTCATGTGATGATGTGATCTTATGCACTGATCACATAAAATCTGTCTATGTGTATGTACAAACATTAACAATCCCTCATCAGGTTAATAAATGGTCATTAAATCTTTAAAAAAAAAAAAATTTATATTTTAGTTGACTATCTCCGTAACAGATTAAGTCGACTAAAATTGTAATGACATTTAGCTAAGCTAAAGCTAGACCATACCTGATGTAGTCCTGGTGAGCAAATTTTGACAAAAACTAAAATGGATTTTAGTCAAACTTAACACTGATGATCACCACCACAGTGAATCCTTTAGGAATGATATAAAAGCAGAGAAAGCTTCACATTCTAAGTCAGTGGTTCTCCACCTTTTCAGCCCGCGACCCCCAAAATAAAGGTTCCAGAGACTGGGGACTCCCACTGTACCTGAAGGTTGTTAAAGTCAGCAAAATGATGGTCCATTGTTCTATGAATCTGTGATAATCACATTTATTTTTTATTTGAATAATATCCACTGTCAGGAAGTTTATTATTATTTGTGTCTTAGTTTATAGTCATTTAAAAAATATAAATCCTTGTTTTAATCAGAAACAAAATTGATTAAAAGTGACCAAAATAGGTGGAAAAAGTGGTGAAATTGGGTTTTGATAAACCACAGAAATTGGTTATAATTAGTAAATTGTGTGTAATGGACTTTAAAAAAGTAGGGAAAATTCGTTTAAACTGGCAAATAATTGGTACGACAAATTGTGAATGTGGTTGAAAAGACACTAATGGGTCAACATACATGCAACATTAAGTGGGAAAAGTGGTGGTAAGGGTTTATAAGTGCCAAAAATCTCTTGAAAGTGGAAAAAATGTGCAGAAAAGGCATTGAAATGTGATGGAGAAGTGGAAGAAATGGGAGTAATGTAGCAATAATGCATTAAAAGGAGCAAAGATATGGCAAGAAAAAGTGATAAAACAATATTTAAATATGAAAAGTTTGGTGTCGTTGCAGAAAAAGAGTAAAAACAAGCAAAAATAGGCTCAAATTGTTAAAAAAAATTGTTAGTTTCTTAAAGGCATCTGGTGGCCCCCTCCCAGTGTGTTGCGAACCCAAATGAGGTCCTGAACCCAAGGTTGAGAACCCGTGTTTTCAGCAACATGTTTTTATGGTGGGTGTTGCTCTTACTCTGGGTTGCTGGTGCCCGTACAGCGGAGGGAGAACTTTTCACCCTCTCTTGGCAGGTTGCTCCCAGGATGAATCTGCACATTTGGGGAATCTGAAAAAAAAAAAAAAAACACACACACAGTAAAGTCACACTACAGCAGACTCATAGTAGCACACGTGCTGTAATATGTGCACACGTCACACCCTCATTTATCCTCATCTCCTCCATCTGCTCCAGCTTGCACCCTGTAGGCATCATCATTTCTCTCCCTCACTCCTTACACACATAATTGTTTCCTTGACCATTCATCGCTGCTGTATCACTCCACAGGGGGGCAGTGCTTACAAGGGCACCGTTTCTTTATTTATGGTTTAATTTCAAGATGAGAAGCTGCACATTATTTTCACTGTGGAAGAGCACATGCAGAGGAAGGTGTTGTTTCTGTGTGGTCCTTATTAGAGGATGCTAATGGGAAATTATCGGTGCACAAATCAAACTAAAAAGGGGAAAATGTGGAAACTGCCCAATAAAAAAGAAGCCAAAAAAAGGTAGTTTTTTTTACAAAAAGAAGAAGATTTTGGTTTTTCCTGTCTTCTTTACTTCATGAGCAGTTCCAACAATCATCCTCTCTCACTCTACCCAATCCCCATCTGACTCACACAACACCCGCAGAGTCTGCTCGCTCCTCTTATCTCCTGGGGCCAGGGAGGGGTGGTCCACAGCACAAGTGATGAGTGCATTGTCATCGCTGCTGGTCACCTCCAGGGTGAGCTCGCTGCTCACGTTGTACGTAGGGTCGTCAGGATTGGACTCCACCACGTCCAGATGCCCTGGGGTGAGGAGAAGACAGCAAAAGGAGGAGGGGACAGTGAGCAAGAGGAGGAGAGCATCTGCCGTCTAACCAAAGATGAGTGCTGCATTGAAGCAAAAACAGAAAAATAGATCCACAACAGGAGCTACAGGAAACAAGCTCCACTGCAGTCGAGAGGTTTTGTGCCCATTAACTATACCCCAAGCCTCTAGCCATTTTGTTAGGTTATTTTTATCACTCAAAAATATACTGTAGGCCTTGTGTAATGTATATCTAACCTAACACCACCATTTATTCTGTGCTTAAAGTGCTTTTAGAAATCACAATACATATTTTTTTCTAAACAGTAAAACACTTTTTTAATTGTCATATATATCTTCTTGAATCACGTTAACATTTCAGAGGAGACACTTGGTCAAACATTGTATCCACAACAACAATACAATAATCAATATTTTCACATTTCACACGTTCATATTTAAAATAACATTTCATATTATCCTTATTTTATGAATATGAATCCTTATTTCAGATTGTCTTATTATTATATTTCATCATTATTTATAATATTTTATATAAACAATGTAAACAATTTGTTTCCTGAGAAAAATCTCTGCCTCAATGCTGCATGTGCATTGAAAAGAAAAAATAGAATTATTGTTGTTTTGAGTTTCTGGTAAACACCTATTGTAGCTTGAAACCCTGACAATGTCAGGCCATTGATTAATTTACATAAGTGCTCTCTGCAGCTGGGATTGATATGGATATTATATTTTAAGTTAACGTCAGCTTCGGAAAGCTAAATATTTCATAATTAATGGTTCTTTGAATAACAAACTAGTCTAAGGAAGATAAAAAAAACAACTTATGTTTCTAGTTTAGAGTTTTAAAGTCAACTACTTTCTGATCATTTATCATAATAAAAAAAATCTGTTAATGTTAATGGATGTTAATGCAGATCCAGTGTGTGTTTTTTTGCCATCCGAACGCAAAAGATTCATCAATAATTCTAAAGCATTCAATCCTTGATTCCTCTTTGGTCTTTCTGTGCAGAGTTTGAAACCGTGTGTGGGCTTATCCAGGGAAGGCGCACCAGTTTCCTCCCACAGTCCAAAAACACATGCAGTATGTTAAGTTTTTAAATTGACCGTAGGAGTAAAAGTGTCTGTGCCGTTGTTTTTCTCTCTTTGTGATTGTTCTGTGGGGGTCTGTGGAGGATAGACAAACCATTCTTCTCAATTTTACACAGCTGAGCTCTAAGAAATCATGCTGTTTTCTTTAGAAAAGTTTAGCTTTCAGAGTTATTGAAGTCGAAAATGTCGAAGTCCATTAATTTTTTAAGCAATGCTAATCACTCGCCTTCACAAGCGTATACGGCTCTGCTCTCCACGTCTCTGTTCATTTAGAAACATGTGGGTAAAAAACGGGTCAGCTCTGCATGCAGGTGGCTCCAAATGACAGCTACAGTTCACCGAGAGCTTGAGCTCCCTTCAGTACGGTTGACCCATGTAATGTAACATCAGTGAAGTCTGTGATGTGTTTTGATAGAGGACACCAAAGTGACAGCAGAGGCTAAAGAAGCACTATTTGGTCTTGTCTGCTGTTGCTCACGAAATGAGTTACATTCAACTTTGTTCCTTCTGTGGGTGATGGAAGGAATAAGGGATGAAGGTTCATTCACAGCAGCATTAACGCAAGCAACACGTACGGTGTACAATTTAGGACATCCGTCCTCAGGTACCAGAGTGAGGTATCACGTATCAGGAAAACCTCCATCATTTATCACACCAAATTGACTCATTTCTCAGCAAAACCTCAGTCCGTAAAACAGGACATGACGTTTTATTTTGAAGGAACGGAAAGTACGCATGAAGAACTTTTTTTTCCCTTTACCTTATAAAAGTAAAGATATATCAATGACACATTGTTTGATTAATAAAAACGTAGTTATGTTAAATGTTGATATATCTTAACCTTTAAAAATAACTAGAAAAAAACAGCTTTCAACTTACTCTCGTAACCGAAGCAGCACATGTACTGATGTCATGTGTATTTTCGGTTTCTTCCAAATACGCGTTTTAACTTTTAATTTGAAGCCTAATGACGTGTCATTTGACAGTGTTTGATTTGACAAGTGCGGCCGTGTCCTTCAAACCAAAGCCGTCAACTGACAAAAGTTGTTATTTCCTATTTATTTTTAAAGGTCAACATATATCTATGTTTAATTTAACCATGTATTTATTAATCAAACAACATGTTGATATGTTTAAATTTTTCGAAAATAACAGGTAAAAATAAAGCTTTTCATATGTACGTCTAGTTCCTTTAAAAAAAAATAACGCCATGTTGCGTTTACGGGCCGAGGTCGTTGAGTCTGACGAGTTTTATTTTGAAGCCTAAGGCCGTGTTTTGCTGTGACATGAGTCAGTTTAGTCTGATAAATGACAGAGGTCTTGCTGATACCCGTTACCTCACTCTGACACCTGAGGATGTCCTCAAATGTGCACCGAAAACATGCAGCGACTTTTCTTTTCAAAGGAAATGCCAAAACTGGTAGTCAGACTGCAAAAGTGTACTTTGACTGTCATGAAGTGGACGCGGACATTATTACTGCTCCTACAAAAACTCAAGGAATAACAACAAAGAGGAGACAACAAGAAAGCAGACTGGGAAAAAAAACAAACAGGCACATTTTGTTTTTTTTTCTCCTCCATTTTCTCACTTTTACTCTAAAACACACACTTATGTAATAGGTGTCTCATTTGCCTCCTCCTTCTCTAGAGAACTCCTCAAATACTGGTGGATCTAATGACATCCCTCTTTTTATTAACATAACCAGTCCCCTGACCCACAGAGAAAATTATTAACTTTCCAGGAGCATTTCAATAATCTCACGCCACTCAGAGGAGTCCTTTCGTCACTGTCTGTCTCCCACTGCCTCTACTGCATATTCAAATACAGACGGCATCTAGCTTTTATTAAAGACCAAAGATCTTCAAATTCAGACATGGAAATGAAAAAAAATATTATCTCCACTCATACAGGGACAAACTATATATGTTTTTCAGAAGCACTGCATAATAAGGACTTACTTTACAGCATTCATTTTGGGGGAAAAAATAGGATGCATTCAGTTGGAGTGATTTTTCCCAAGACAGCCATGTTGCACATTTTGCTCATAATTCAGATTTCCTCAGTTTATTATGTGATAATCAGAGTAGATTTGCATGTTATCCGAGGCAAATGGAGCACAGAGTACTCAGAATATTAAAGCAGTGATGGGTCGGTTGGTTTTATGTACGCCGCTTGGTGGGGGTCGTTTGATTGGCTGCCTCGCAGTGAGGCCATGGGTTACCACTACTGCAATGGAGGTCAAAGCCTGTTCTTTTAGTTTGCATGTTCTCTCTCTCAGCAGTGATGTTTCTAACTAATACAGACAGCCTGTGTGCGTGTGCGTGTGCGTGTGTGTGTGTGTGTGTGTGTGGGAGTGTCCCTGTTTAAACTCCAATAAACTGATAACGTGTGCGGTGCACGCTGTACCATGCCTTGTGTCATGGAAAAGGATGAGGAAAAATTATATCCAGCGCTCGATGATTTTTGACATGGTCAATAAAAAGTGATTCAATAATGAAAATAATAATATACATTTCTTTTAAAGTATTCATCATAATTGTATTGCTGATAAGATTTTGAAGTTTTCCCCAAAAGATAATTTTATGTGTTTTTTTTTGTGGTGCTCCAGAGTTTAGAAAAGGCTGGTTTTATTGTGTTTATACAGGAGAAAGTGTATTTACAGTATCTTTGAGATTATCTTCCAACCCACATGTAGCTGATTTCAATCAAACCTCAGCTTGTAAGTAAATACTGTAGCTTTGAACAATAAATAAAGAAAGCCTTTAAAGCATTTTCCACTAAATAACAGCTCCCAATGTGGTTCGTTCAAATATGATATCTAATACCGCTGGGAGCCTAATTATATTTTTACCTCTAAAGCAATTCTAATTTACTAAAATAACTTTATTTTTCAAATGTGATTATTATCCCCCGCCACAAAGTGGAAGGGGGATATATGTTTGAGCTCCGTCCGTCCGTCTGTGCGTCCGTCCGAGTTAAAGGGGACAGCTTTTCTCAGAAACCGTTAAAGATAGGATAACCACATTTGGTGTGTGGCTTCAGGGTATCAATACCTTGATGGAGTTCGAAAATGAGAAGCGCGTAATTATTTTTTTTGGGGGGGTTATTGCTTATGTTTGGTTTTTTTTTTACTCTGACAACATTTCTCATAAACTGTTTAAGATACGACAACCAAATTCAGTGTGTGGCTTAAGGGTATCAATACCTTGATGAAGTTTGAAAATGAGAAGCTCGCAATGATTTTTTCCGTTTTTCTTTACTCTGTTTGCGGTATCTTCAAAGGGGTCCGCTTTAAGATAGTTAGTAATTTTATATTCTGATGTGAAAAGATTTTCTCATGTATACATCTAAGTTCTTACATTTAGGATATTTAGGAAAAGGTTGATAGTTGTAATGACAACCAATCTGGCGGGGGATGTTGATGACTATGTCTTTTTGTAGTTTTTATCATAATTTTGTTAAAAGTGTTAATTACAGAAAAAGTGAAGGAAAACTGAACTTTGGTGGTACTCGTGCACAAAAACATTCAATTCAACATTTTTGTAGGTTTTTTTTTTCCCCAAGATCCTCAATGAGAAACCTATTGAAACCAGCAACCATTTCCTTTGTGCACATTCTAGTGATGATGATGATGATGATGATGATGATGGCGATATTGTTCATGATGAGGATAACGATTTTGTCAATGATGATGATGATGATGATGATGGTGTTGTTATTGCAGCCGTAAGAAAGAACATCACTCTCATCATGTAACTTCCTATAAGCTCTATAAAAAAAAAAAAATCTTCCAACCTTCTGCTGTTTCTTTTTTTAATTTCACTCTCACTCTACTCTCTCGCTTCATTTTTCAGCAGCTGGATCCAGCTGGTTTCAGCTCTGATAAACTCATCATACTGTATCAGTCCAACGGGAAGCCGCAGACTAACTTATCAGCAAAGTGGTGAACACAGCAGAGCGCTCAGCACCTTAAAAGCCCAAAATTTCCCCCACGAGGACGAGCGAATATATGGCTTACATTCACCGCCGCACAAACGCAAAGGTAAATAAATGCAAATGATGCTCTCTAAATGCAAGACGTGCACAGAGGAAAATGCTTGCAACTGTATATTACCTTCAACATATCATTTTTATAAGGTGACAATATGTCATTGTTGTCATAACAAGCATAACTACCAGACTGCAGGAAAAAATAAAAAAAAAATCAAGCCGCAAATCATGCAAAGTAGAGCCATTAGGAGCAAATATTGTACAGAAGAACATGAATACACACATACCTGTTGCTACAAATGAAATCAGAAATGTCATATTTACCTGAGATGTTGTATTGTTACTTTGGATTCTTGTAATAGAATATTATTAAGTGGATACAACCAGGAACTCCCAGCAACAAGGTCGAAGTTCAAATCTTTGCTGAGACATTTCTATAATAGTTTTTGGTATCGTTTTATGGGTGCGTTCTCCAGATTCCCTCTTGAGCACAAAAACAATCATAGCAGCGTGATGATTGGTCACGATCTAACCTCCCCTTTCTAATCTAAGACATGTTATGTATTAAATCCTTTTCATGCCACTCAACTCAGTATAGTGCTTTTTTGTTGATCAGACCACACTTAGCATTAGCCATTGCCACACATAATTACTCTTTACATTCATAATCAGTTGAAATAAAAACCCCTCAATCATCACAATTTCATCAAAGTAATGCCTTTAATGACTGATAAAAGATTAACACGTTTTAATATTAAAGGATATTTCTCCAGCATTAGCGTTTGCAGCCTGCATTCTTTAATATTTAAACCTGACTACACTTTGGCAACTGCTGAAATTTTTATGTGAAACACACGCTTGTGAGTGTGCGTGTGTGTGTGTGTGCGTGCGTGTACTGACGCAATGCAAATGCGATGCAGAGGCTGCAGTGGTGTGGACCCTCAGGACCCCCACAATCCACCATGAAATGAACACATTAGAAGCATAAGAAAGCTGGTGGCTGTAGTCACTGCGTCCAACTTGTTAGAGACGCCACGGTTGGAGATGTGAGCTTGTAACCTCATGGTTGGTATTAGAGCGCAAATAAATGCACTGTTAAAACCACGAGCTGACCATTTTGTTTATCAGTAGGTAAACAAATCAGCTGCTGGAACTTTCAATTTCTTCATTTTACTTTGATTAACATTTGTCCATGACTGCATTTGAGTGTAAAATTCCCTGTTCATCTTCTGACCATGTTTAAAATCACCAGGGTCAGCAAATACCACTCACTAATCTAATTAACCTAACGTTCAGGTTTTCGAGTATAAAAAGTACTGGGAATAGGAAACTGGAGTACTCTGAAAAATAAAACCATGCAAGCATGAGAAAAACAGGGGCCTGAATTCAAGACCTCATTGCTGTGTGTTGGATCAGTTGATTTAATCTAATTTGTTTGCAAAAATAAGCAATAACATAAAATAAATCACAGACTATATAATAGAGCAGTGATTCCCAAACTTTTTGTGCCCAAGGCGCACCAAAGGACAAGTGAAAATCTATCACAACTAATGTGCAAAATAGCCTTTATAACACGTGTTATCACTCATCATGTACAATATCTGTAAATGTGCATAATTATTTACTAATGCCAAATAAAATGTGACAAAGACAACCGTATTACTCATGAAATATTTATTAACGAAATATTTCAAATATTGTTTGGGAACCACTGGGATCTTCCATTCACTCTGGAGGTGGCAGTCCTTTAAAATGAAAAATCTGCAAACATCCACTTAATTTCATTTTACCTGGCAGCTGGCTGTTTACAGATGTATATATACTTTTATTTATTTATTTGCATTCATTGTTATTATTTTCCATATATTGTTGCATCTTACATTTGCACATTTTCTTTGTGCAGTCTTGCTCCTTTTTTCTGCGTGCATATAATAATTATTCTTATTAGTGTTGTATATATATATATATATATATATATATATGCCGCTCTTTGCCCTTCGACTTAGCCCTCAGGGATTAATAGTAATAATTCTGATTCTGATTTAAATACACTGGAAGCAAAAAGTAGCCAGATTGGATGTGGACAGCTTTAAACTTAAACGTTAAAGTCGTTTTAAATACGCATGCACCAGAAATCACTAAAGCCACCAGTATCATTACCAAAATATATCTACATTTAATTTCAGATGTGTTTAAACTAGAGATGTTCAATATTAGCTTTAGCTGATATCTGATGTTCCGATATAATCCAACTCTTAATTTCTAATATAAACCAATATCGATATATAAATTGAATTCTCCATAATCTAGCTTTAGGTCACATTATAATGTGATGCCCCGCTACACATATAATATTCCATAAAATAAACATCATATTATCAAAACAAGAAAACTGATGCAACATCAGTTGTGGAAAAAAGTGCCTTATTTGAATTAAATTAAATTAAATAATGGCAGGTAACATAGTTCCTTTATGATGCAGAAACTTTAGAGTTTATAGCTTTTGACAGCATACATATATGCATATACATTTTAAAGAATCCTTAAAAACGTTAGGATATTGAATTAATACATAACACACAAGCCAAAATATCAATATATGTAATACAGATTCACAGACCTAACAAACTGCTTTGCTTTCAGCCAGCCCTTTAACTTAGTTGTAAAAGTTTTCGTATCTGTTGTCATTTTTATATCAGTGGGTAATGTGGTCCACACTTTACAGCCTTGAATGGAAAAAGCTGACTCTCCAAATTTCGATCTACGATGCTGTATATTACAGCTCAGTTACCGTTGGCCACACTCGCACTTACACTGTGACTGTCCTGTCTTTGTTTGAAATGGGACAAGGGTTTAGGGGACAAGTCATTAACACATTTAAAAACTAACTGAATAAAATATAAATCAATAAATTATTCAAACTAATTAAATTGGATCTTTTTTCTTTTGAATGTCTGTTGTGCAGTGAGGAGAGTGTCTTTATAGTAGATGGTGAAGCTTAAGTACAGGCTGTTATGCAGTATGAAAAAATGCCAAATAAAATCTAAATAATTACTGAATGCATGCGATCCTGGGCTTGTTAGATAACATATTAGCTTATTTTTTATTGTTTTCACATGTTTATCAAATTTCAACTGAGGGTCTTTAACTATTCCTGGGATTTACTTCATTTATTTATGCATTATTAATCGTAACATTAAAACATCACGTGATCTTTATTTGCAGTTAAAAATCATCAACTGCACGTAGCTGGACATCAACATCTGGGCATGTTGTTGGCAAACAACATGCCCATACTCAAATAAAGAGGGCTAAGAACTGACCCTTGGGGCACACCCATTCAGCTAAAATTACGATTAATTCAATTCTTGGTCAACTTTTATACACTGTTATTTTTTCTGTGGGTATTTTTATTTATTTTTTTACATTTTGTGTGAAACAACAGCATGTACCAGTTTTTCAATATTGGCGGAAAAAAAAAAAAAAAAAAAAAAAAAAACTAATGTGAAATCCAACCAATATAACGTTTCATGACAAATACCAGTATTCCATCTATCAATTCTCACAATATAGACATAATTTATTTACAGAAAAACAGCATTGTTGTGATTCTTTTTAAACTAATGATCATGTTTCCATTCAACCATTCTCATAGGGTTATCTATAAAGGTTTATCAGCCTGGTCATTGGATTACTGAGAGCTGCTGCTGCTGGGACACATTTACCTCCTGTTGAGTCTGCACTGTGTTACTAACATTAGGGGAGGAGCCAGAGGTTATTATGCTCTGCAGATGTTTTTTGTTATTCTTTACTAATCATAGTTTCCAGTGTAATATAAAATATCGAATTTGTGAATGAAACTTTCCAAATGATCATCAGCTTTAAAGCTTTGGAAAATGAATAATTTTAAACATAGATCAAGAGTCAATCCCTATGTGATGGATTATTACTGCACACAAACTCAATTTCACTCCTCATTCTCCAAATGTTGTGCTTGCAGTATAGTTTTAACTCTATTTAGAGTGATTTTTTAAGTGGGAGTGAAAATTATTTTATTAAAACATCACGCACCAACATCCTAAAACTATTTAGGATTAAAAATCAATTCAAGTTTCATATGCAAAGATATATATTTTTAAATTTGTAAAAGCACTTTGAGCTGCATTTTATGTATGAAAAGCGCTTTTTTTTTTTTTAATAAATGAAGATTGATTAATTTATTGATTGATAGGCTTCTGTTGTTTCTCATTGAATTAAATGCAACAACTTCATAGAATATCAAATTAACCAATAGTATCAAAGCACAATTTAAACACAAATAAAATAAAATAAATAAATGAAAAAGAATCATGAGAATGTAGTGAGTATTTTTGGGTGCTGTTACTTTTAGTTACCTTTAACTGATTTGGAGATATAACATTATTGGCAATCCCAGTGGCACCCAGGAGCACAGATTAGAATTGTAAAAGTCACACTATTAATGCTTTTACTGACCACACATTAAAAGTCTTAAAAGCTCCACATTATGGCATTTTCAAAGCTGCAGCAGTGTGTGGGCACATGTACAACAGAATATGTTTCCTCCTTAATTTAATTATTTGTTGTAGAAAAACTTTCAACTTTAAAAACTTTAAGTTAATTTTTTTTATTTTTTTTAATGACATCAGACATCAATGTCCTATGCCAGTGTCTGTGTCCGTCTTTCTTCTCCATTATGCAACTCGTCACACACACACACACCCTTCACCAACAGCTCCGCGATCTGCATTATGACAATTTAGGCTGGAATTCAAACGCTACAGCCCTAAGTGCCACCATAAATCCCCATTATCCTCGATCCAATACATTGACGTCACTAAATGATCCATAGCCCTTTCTCACAGTACAACTAATACAGTCTTCAAAGCTCTTAGCCTTTCATTCTTCTCAATTACCACTCACTTTCCCGCACTCTCACCAGCTCTCCGTTTCCCCTCCTCTCTCTTCTTCGCTTTCTCCATCTAAATCCTCTTTCCGCATTTCTCTCTCCATTTCGTCAGCCTTCCGTCCTTTTTCTCAACACCGCTGCGATCCCAAGTTCCCAATTCTTAAAAACCGTGTCCCTCTTTGTTTCATCTGATTCGACTTCTCACTCAGTCACCACTATCCCTAGCTTCCTTTCCCGCGGTTTCCCTAATTATCATTCTTTCCTATTGATCAGTGCATCCTCCTTTTTGCAGAATCCTTCCCCCGTTTCCTTGCCATTGTTCTGCTTATTTTCATGCACACACCCAAACACATACACAGACTAGGAGAGACGTTCATTCAGTCACTCTCCTCGCATTTCTGAGCAGCTCTTTACTGTCACTTTCTTGATTCAAGGCATTTTTATGAGTTCTCACACAGGCACACACACCGCCGTCCTCCGTCCTTTCTCGCTCCGGTTCTTTCCCCCTCTCTCTGTTTTTACTCTGTGAAGCTGTCAGAAAGACATTGGTGAGCAGCAGCTCATTTCTTCCAACATGCCCACACTTCACAGTCACACACATCCAAAGATTGCAGCAGCATGAACGTGAAGCCGTAATAATAACACAGTGACCCATGTTGCTCCTCGGCTATCTCGCCGGAGATGAGCATCGTGTGACAGTGTGTGTGTGTGTAATAATCTTCTCCCTGTAACAACTGCCGTTGCACTAAAGAGGGTTGTGTGGACTTGAGTGTGTGTGAGACAGTGTCACTCGAGCCGTGAGCGATTGCTGTTGTGGCATGTCAGGTTGGCAGAGAGGCGCCTCAAACACACCATCCGTCACTTTAAATTGATCTCCTTTAAATTGGCTTCTGTCTGTGTCTATTTTTCCATCTATTTGAAAGAATAAAGTTGCAGGATTCACACTGTGACTCACTATAAAACAGTTGTATATTCACAGTCCAAAACATATCGGTTCTGGTCCTCTGTATGCAATGAATAGATCATTTATTGATGAATATCTATTTTAGGATTGGATATTTTTTCACATGAATAGTAGTGAATGAATTATCTAAGCACTGTGTAGTTTAAAAGGAGCTTGACTTTTTTTATTAATGTTTTCATAGGCGTTTATTTTATCGGTTTGTCTGTTAACAGGTTTATGTCAAATGTACTTTAATATTTTTACAACATTTTAACCAAAGATAGACCTTAAGCCATATGAGTCCAACTCAAGGCCCGGGGGCCAAATCCGGCCCTTTAGAGCATCCAACCTGTAGAGAATTACCAAATAATCCACTTGTTGGTATATCTTAAATTCACCAATGAAAACTTAAACTCCACTATATTTTTAGGGGTTTGCTTTTTTCCTTTGTTTACATCACATGAATGCAGTCATTTTTAATTGCAAATTGTGGAACGAACTCTAGATTTTGCCACAAATCTTGCAATTTCTCACAAACAATTCTGAAAATTTACTCTAAATTACACAACATCAATATTGTTTTTTTTTTAGTGAATTGAACTGATATTGAAAACTAGGGCACGATCATGTTAAAGTTGTTCTTTTTTCTCCCACCTAAAATCTGCCGCCCACTTTAGATCAAACTGGTCCGTATCTGGCTATATAAACTAAATGAGTTGGACACCCCTGCCTTAAGCCATGGAAGATTCCATTACAAATTGAAGGGGATCCAGATCAATATAGTGATTTTTGATCTTTTTGAAAAATTTAAAAATCTCCATCTCTCATCAAAAATTCTATATCTAGGTTTGTAATTGACTGATCTTTATGAATTTTGATTCAGGTGTGTCGGTTTGGTTCCTCAATTACCTCGACGAGTTTCATCAGGATCAGATCCATACATTTGGACCATGTATTGTTTCTTACAAGCCTTTAAAGTGTGATTGATCATGGTACCATGATCAGACTCACTGATCAGGATTGAAGGGTATTTGGCACTCTCCGAGTTGTTTGATATGAGTTTACAAATTGAGGAGTGTCTAATTTTTTATAAAATGCTTCATGTCAGTATTTTCCAACCTTGGGGTCGGGACCCAATGTAGGGTCGTGTGGAGTTTAAATAGGGTCACCTAAAATGTCTAATAATTTATCTTTAAAAAATACAATAATAATTACTGCTTAAAAATATATTTTTTGAAATGTTTAAATATTATTGTTTTTAACACACATGATAACTGTATTCTATACTTTCACTTTGTGAAATATAAATCTAGCTGAAATAAAAGACAGTAAAAAAATCTCTGAGCTGGCACAACTTCTCTCTTCGTCTCTAATCATGGCTACCCTGTATTTGTAATACAGTATAACAAACATCATCAAAAACTAATCCTAGAAATATCAAAATATCAAATATCAAAATGGGGTCACGATCCAAAAAAGTTATACGTTAAGTTTGGGGGCCACCAGTGGGACTCAAACACATCATTTCATCATTGCACCACAAGGTGACCCCAGATAAATCTATTTATTAGTCAGTATTTACAGTCAAGAGAGCGAGTGAGTAAACGAGTCAATTAGTGCAGCGATTCTCAACTGGTAGGTCGGGACCCAAAAGTGGGGCTTGGTCCTGTACTGGGTGGGTCGCGGCCAGCTCGTCAAAAATCAATATAAATAAGAAAAAAAATAAAAATGCATGTTGCACAGCACAGGAAAATATATAGATTTATGTTTAAAAAAAAAAAGATTATAGTGTATATGTGTTTTCAACAGATAATTTTGAAAAAACTAAATTTGGTTGGTTGAAAAAAAGTGGGCCGTTATTTATTGACCGAGGCCAAATGTGGGTCCCAGGGTGAGACCAGTTGTGAACCCCAGAAGTAGTGTGTTATTATTTTGTATAACACAAAACTATTCAAATATCAAATTCATGTTGAATATTCAACTTTACTTTGACACGGATTGTTTCTCACTTTGTCATGTCAAAAAATATTTAGATATTTTTAGATATTTTCCTTTAAAAATTATGAATTTATATATCTAATCTGAACATTAACTTGAACAGATGATACAAACATGATCATTTTAAATTAAATAGATCAAAGACAGAAACCATCCTTGTCTAATCGTTGTGAAAACACATTATATTAGACATTATATTGGTATTTAGTGCATTTTGATGGTCTTACCACATACATTTTTTATTTATTTATTAGAGGTTTTTCATCAACATCAACTATATGCGCTCATAACCCGCAACAGCACCAAAAATCATGAACCAATGTTCAGAATCTGAAGTGGTATCACTTCAGTAGACAAACAGTTTCAAAGAAGCCCCTCATTAAAGATCAATGGCAGATTAAACGCTTGCATGCATAGACGCAGGGATTTGGAGGGACATCTGGAAGAGCTTTGCTGGCACACAGAGGGCGCTGTTCTTGAGTGTAATCAGATCTTACAACGAGCACGGTTTCTTGTAGGCAGATGGTGAAGGGAGCAAAAGGGCGACCGAGACGACACCTCCAACATGTTAGTTCTGCTTGGTAAAACAAAACAGGAAGACTCTGACTGATGAAGCGACAAAAAGCAGGTCGTTTATGGGAAACATGGCTATAATTTGGACAAACAGCACCACTGCCAATATCAGCGGTGTGACTCAAGCTGCAATTTGTTTGCTTTTCAGTTTATCTGGCCGAGAAAGAAAAATAGCCAGTTAATTTATCCTCTCATGGTATCCCCTGTGTTTTCCCCTGGCTCTGTCTCTTTCTTCCTTGCTCATTTTTCTTATTTATCTTTAACAAAAGACCAGTCGGTCTGACCTCATACAAAGCTCATACCTATCTCTATTTCTTTGTACGACCTCATCCCTTTATCCTCTCCTCCGCCCTCCTTTTTTTCCTAGCTGGATTGTGCCATTATCCCTGGCTAGATCCGACCCACACTATCTCTTGCTCTCTGTTTGTGTCCCACCTAGTTGTAGATACGGTGCAGCTCGACACTACTTGGCAGATACAGAATGTCATAAAAGCAAACAGCCACACAAGTTCGGGAAAACATGCAGAGGCACACGACTAATAGATCAAGAGAGAAATGAAAGTCGGGCAAACGAAGGGCAAGTCTACCTCCACGCCGTGGTCTTACCCATGTACACACACACACACACACACACACACACACACACACACACACACACAAACAGATTTAGGTATGAGGCAGACGCAGCAGGTGATGTGGCTTTAATGCACTGCACACAGCATGATCTCACACTATGAAAAGCATAAACATGCTAATAAATAGGCACATGTCAACTGGTAAACACTGTTGGGATCCAATTAACGCACTACTGTTAAATTACACCGTTTGGAAATAACGCGAGACAGAAAGAAAATGCAAGTAAAGATGAAATAGCGTCAGCATATCCCTCAGTATAACCCCATGGAGTAAAAACTACCCCTCGGAGTCAGTATAAATAATAGCTAACAGCAGGGGGCATTATTTTCACTTTTCCAATAAACCCTTTGATTGTTTGTAAACATTGCGATGTATTTTGTTGGGCGGGGCTTATAGCCTGGAGGCAAAACCACAACTGTCTTTGTTTTTTCTGAGTATGAGTGTCCAGTGGAATCCTATAAAACTTTAATTACGTCCACTAACGTTATTTCTCCTATTCCGACACCCAAACACACAACAAGACGACATTTTAAAGCTGTCGCATTACTAGCCTCCACAGTCTTTAGCCAGCGGCGTTTCCTGTTTTTGCCTCCAGCCGGGGGGTCTATAGGTTTGAATGAGACAGTTTTCATTTCATTTTGCCAATGAATCAATAAACGTTAAACTTACAAAAACGGCAGAAGATTAGATCAGATTAAAATTGGAGGAGGAGTTATCAAACAAAAATGCATTCTAATAATTTAGTACATGGAAAACATCCTCACTTGTTGAACTTGCATTGCTGTCGCTAAAACAGACTGACGGAGTTATTGAAGAGCTTGATGTTAGCATTAGAACCAAGTTCCAGCAGTTTGTTAGTTGGAGCCTCAATAGCTGTGCATCACTGATATTAGGAAAACTTCATGATACACGCTGTGCTGCTACGCTAAGGTTGATGTTACCTGTCAAAGAAAAATCAACACTGGCTCTCTGTTTTCCAAGTAAGTGTTGCACATGCACTCGTCTCTGTTTTGGCAACGGATGTGCAATCTGCAGGAAACATTACAACCTGACACCATCTTTCAGAAACAGCATAAGGCTCTTCAGCAATTGAAGCTACAGCAGTTTGTCAGTTTGAGCCGGAGCACAAAGCTTCATCCTGCATTTCTGGGCATCGTTCTATATCCAATATGAATTAATTCTCTCACCTTCCAGCTCCTGGTCCCCTCTGTACCAGTGCAGCTTGGCAGGGGGTTTGCTGCCTGTGCTGGTGCAGGTCAGGGTGACTTTTTGGCCTTCTTGGACTGGGGTCTCAAGGCCTGAGATTTGAGGCTTACCGGGAACTCCTAAAGGAAGATAACACACACACATACACATAAGTAATTGGAAAAAGTGGTAGAATTTTCAAATTAAAGGTTCCCCTTGTACCCAGAATAGTAAGGGAGGGAAAGATTTGAGGTCAATGGCCAAAGTACTGCATATGTTTGCACAGTTATGGCGCTCCAGATAGCAGAAATATGAGGAGGAAATTATAATACAGCGCCATTGGTATCACAGATGAGGTTGAATTATTTGGTCAGTTCTGAGAGCTCAGAGGGAAACCAGCTGTGAGCAAAAATAATGATGCTGACCTGAAAAAACATGTACCCAAAGTGCTTCAAAGCCAGTGCAGTGCAGCCAATTGACCTTCTACAAGCATCCAACTGACTGTCAGTTATTTAAGGGGATTCTTATGGCCTGTGCACTCTTTTCTCTTAGCCTCTCTGACACACAACCAAATAAAGCAGTGCAGCTAATGATGATATAAATCTGTGTCGGAAATATTGCATTAGCAGAGGAAGGAGGCTATGAGTGGAGGGGATGTTATGATGCTATGATAGAACAGAACTGGTATATATATAATTAAATTAAATTGGCCATGTAATGTTGTTACATACATGGAATTTGTCTTCTGCATTTAACCCATCCCTGAGGAGCAGTGGGCAGCCATTTTTGCGGTGCCTGGGGAGCAGTTTGGGGTTAAGGGACTTGCTCAACATCCCACAGTGATGGCCCAGGTGAGGCTTGAACCGGCAGCCGTCCGATTACAAGCCCAGCGTCCTTAACCACTAGGCCAGATAAAAATTATTTTTATTTTGCGAATTTGAGTTTAAAAATAAAAAATAAAATAATAATTAAAATGTTTCATTTATTTTTCCCACCACAGTTTTTTCTGACTTTTTTGCGTTCCAATGTGAGCCAGCCCCCTCTTTGTTTACATGTGTTTACCCTTTGACTATATGTGTGCCACAGGCGTATTCAATTTTTTATTCACACTATGCTGAGATGCTAAGGGAAGAGTTTATTATTTTTTTAATTGTAATGTTATAAAATATGTACTTATCTGATTTCTTAATCAGAAAATTTAAGCTACTGTGAAGTAGCTGTTGCACTTTTGCTTAAACCTGGTTAAAGCTTGAAATATTTGAATGACAGAGCCTCATTTACTTTTTATTTTGGGATTGTTCTATGCATTTTAACTCTTGAGGACAATCACAGCAACAAAGTTGCACTTTTGACAATATATCTGGTGTCTGCAGTCATTTTTAAGTGCATTAAAAAAAACTTGAAAATCGAATCGAAACTCGAATGCTTTTTTAAAAAATCAGAGATTTTTTTTAGGCAAAATCGCCCAGCCCTAGTTTGACCGGTAGTGTATGTGTGTGTGTGTATATATATTTATAACATATATTCAACATAAGAGTACAGGAGCAGAAGTATATATACTTATGCTCCTGTACTCCCATGTTATATGTGACTGTCTTTTCACGTTTCTTGGATGGTATGTTATTGAAACCAAATTTCTGCTCGGGATGAATAAATTCTGACCCTGAATACACCAATTTACCCATGTTGTATGCAGTTTTACCATATTATATCATAACTAATGAGTGAAATAAAATTTTTAGCAGAAGCCAACAATGTTTCTATTCAGGAAAATACCTACAAAATAAAAAAAATTAAAAAAAATTAAATTGTTGAGTTACTTACACTTAGGTCAGGATTTAATTTTTCTAGAGGTAGAATGAGGTAAGTATGCCATATGATACTACCAATTTCCACCCGCCCTATCTCTATCACATATATCACAAATATATCACAATTTTTTACTGCTAAAGAAATGTTTGTAATGCTTTCTCATATGCAAATTGCCTGTTTCTCTGCTTAAAGCTTCTCACAAACAGTATTTACTTACACATGTTTGCATTTTGTGATATGAAATTGAAGTTCTTTGAATTCAAAGACATTTGAAAAGAATCCAAATAACTGCCAGGAGGCTGTTTTTGTCGCTCACTGACATTAGTCGCAAATAATTTGTCTTCTGAAAATCCTGTGTTGAAATTGAAAGAGTTTTATTAGTTTTCTATGCAGAAAAATAGTTTCTACTTAATACAGAATAGAGTGAAATGTGTAAATGGATAAATGTGAATGAAAACAGGAGTGTTCACCATGCATTGAAATAAACTTGTCTGTTTTATTGATCTTAATGGAGACGACCCAATTGGTTCGATATTTGACATCACAAGACATCATTGATGCTTTTGGCTACTAAGCATAATTAAGTATTGATATTTAAATACCTTCCAAAGAGACACTTAAAAGAAACCTTTTTTCATGCAGTGGAAAAGGTCAAACTCGAATTTAAAATCATGCCAGGAGCTTTGTTAAACATTAAAAACACCTTTTAAATAATGATAAATTACATGATATTGTATATATTTACCGCACACAGACTGAACACCATTTTACTGATATATCTATCAACAGAGATTCTGTCAGGAAAGATGACAGAAATAATAATTTGTTAAACCAAAACGACAACAACACCATATCTGTTTAAAAATCAGCAGAATGGCTTCTATTACCACTGATAGCTTTGGCATTTCTACTGTTCAGTTTATTTCGGTAAATAACGCTGGATGGCTGCTCAGCCTGAGTACTTCAGCTAAAGTTAAAATGTCAAGTAGATCATGTTTAGGAGAAATAATTAAACATGAATCCCCCGAATTCAATAATTAAAAACAGCAATGGGAGATAGTGTGATTCCATGAGACTGATTGTGAAAAGGAACAATGATGCTCGAGGTAACACTGAAACGAAATAATACATTCTACCTAAAGGGATGAGAGACTCTTTGGGCCCAGAGAAGCAGAATGAGATGACAGAGGATGGATGGATGGATGGATGGATGGATGGATGGATGGATGGATGGATGGATGGATGGATGGATGGATGGGCTAAACAAGCTGTAGATCAAAAATATTAAAACTAATGAACATTTAACGAAGCACTATTTAATGTAGTGCGGCATGTGCTGAAGCTCTTTGGCCGTATTAAAGCTCTGAATATTCATGAGAAAAAATAATACAGCACTATAAAGTACTGATAGAACAAGCCCTGTTGAGATCCCTGTCTCTACAAGGGGAATAAACGTGAAGGAAGCCATTATAGATTATTCTCTGCTTCACCCCATAGGACACAGCCGAGCTGGCCACATGATTCCTTCCATTCTAACCGACACGGAGCCATTTAAAACAGACGGTGCTCAGCAGATGTATGTGCCGAAGAGTGATGGGCGTGTGTGCCGGTCAAAACCATCACATGTCAAAACAAACGTTTAAAACACATTGCACACAAACGGCGCCATCTGCCAAAAACTTGATATCTCTGCACAATTTCCCCATAAGGGTCTGTGCGTTTTAGACGTTTTACCATTCATTTTTAATGGGGTGGCTCACTCTCAGGGGTCATGAAATATTTATCGAACGCAGAATACAGTGTCAGGCTGTCAATTACAGCGAATGAAAACAGCATGAATCAGAAAATTACTGCAAAACTGCAAGAAATACAGAGGATAGAATCTCATGGTAATATGGGTGTTGAACTAGACCCGCCTTTTCACCTTCCTCTCCACCCACATGCAATTCAGTCGTACTTCGTATTCTGTTGTCCTTGGCAACAGTGTTAAACGATTGTCAAAGCTTTACATTCTTTAATTTGCTAGAGAACAGCTGCCTAAACCCAATTCACAAGGCCACACCCAAAATGATCTAATATTTAGGATCTCTTGTTTCCGCTAAGTGCCTTTGCAAAGGCAATTAAGGAAAATGTGTTGTCGTCTATGTTGTTTTTCTCCCAGAATCAGATGGCAAAGTAGGGCGTGTTTGTGGATAAAAGCAAAAAAAAAAAAAAATTGGGCAAAGTTTTGGGGGAAAAAATACTCATCATTGAAATTAATCTTCCAGTAAACGCATATTGTAAATCATCCCTGAATACAAACTTAATTATTAATAATTGGAGCCAATTGTCTGATTGCAAATGTTTTTTTTTATGATCCATAAAAACAATATCTCCATTTTTATTATCTGCCATTTCTATGTAAGTGAATATCTTGGAGCATTGCCCATAAATTGGAGCGTTCAAGCAACCCAAACATATCAGAGCAGCTGTCCAAGTATGTACTAGGACTCCCTTGTGGTCATAAAAGCCATTAGTCGGAGCATTATTGCACTATTACAGTCAAACACATTGTTTTGTTCTTATCTCCAAGTGAAACCACGAAGCCTGGGTGACTCACAACAACAATAACAGCTTCACTAACGACAATCAATCCTTGAAAGATTGTTTGTGGAGACCTGAAGTCTATTAGCTCGATATCCAATATTAAATCAATGAGAAGGCGTATTCCTCTTTGAACGAATGATTACGATTTATGGGAAGCTTCGGGGCAGCTTCTCACACTGGTAATAACATCTGTCTCTCAGACGATGAGTGGAGCTGGTTTATTTCAACACAAGAGTTATATGAGGTCTTAACCTGACACAAAGGTTAACAGGGTTAATGGTACGAGCAGGCATCTGGATCAAACTGGGATGAAGGCATCGGTAATAATCTCTACAGAGATCTGAGTTTACATTCCAATAACCTGTAAAAGGTGCCATATCTCAATATCTTCCTAAAGGGATTGGCCTTGACAGCACACGTGAAGACAAGGTTATTCATTATACGGCTAAGAGAATATATGGACCATTTCCTGACCTACATCACAATGATGTCAGTATTTTTGCAGCAGGCAAATAAGGACAGATGGAAGAAAGCACAGCATAGCTTAGTTGGTGCCAATATGACGCACAGACATCTGAAGTTATGCTTTATATCTGCTGCCATTGAGAATCAGGACTATAAATATATAGACTCATCAATCAAGCATTTAATGTGAAGGGAAAGTAGGGCTCTATGTTTGTAAGGCATCTGCCTTAAAGGTGCAGTCTGCAACTCTTATAAAAGTGACTTTTTGTCATATTTGCTAAAGCTGTCACTACGTAAGGACAGCTTCACGTCAAACTAGTAGTTTGTGTGAAAACACACAGACTCATTGAGTCCCCCCTGCTGCTTCTGCAGCCTTTGGCAGATTGCCAGAATGCACCACGACCGAGCAAAAAGAACCAATCAGAGCCAGGATTGTGTTTGATGGGTTGTCTGACAGCTGTTGCTCATAGGCCCCACCCCTTTCTCGGAACTAGAGCGCCGTCTTTTTTACAGTGTATGGTCTGGAGGAGTAGAAGATGGAATTGGTGACTTTTCTGCTTGAAAGGTAATTACTGCTGCTTGATTTACATTATGTTTGATTTGTAATTGTTACACTAGAACTCTGCGGAGCAGCCTCCCTGTGAGCTGCTGTAAGTGACACTGGGTTGTTGCTGCTGCTGAGGTTTGTGCTCATAGAGAGAGAGAAGCGCTGCAGTAATATGCTTTTAACAGAGCATGTTATATTACTGTGATGTTGCTGTCAGACTAACGTTAGCTTGTTAGCTCCTCTGAGGGAGGGACTTGGGAAAATAATGAAAATAATAATTTTATTTTATTCAGACCGATATGTCGGTTTTTCCAAAATGCCAAGTGGCAGTTTTGACTTTTTTACTTCTAAATGTTCTTTTGTGGCATTTGTGGAGTTGTTCTCCGACCTAAATCCTCCAATAGGCATTTACTCGCAAACAAATGTTGAATTTGCCACTCCAAAGTTTGTTAATGACTTCACCAAAAACAATAGTTTTGCTGTCAAATGGTCGTGTGACTTGAACTTTGGAAAAATGTTGTGGGTTGCATTGTGGGATTTTGAGTCCCACATAAGAATGCAAAGATGAAGTGTCATTCTTATCGTCATTTCTTGTGTTTGTGATACACAGTCGCTCTAATTTCGGTCGTTATCAGGTGTTTCTGTGGAAGCCACCATATCAAAATCAAAAAATTTTTCGTTAAACAACTTTCAATCTGTGAAAACACCAGAAATGTCACTTTGGCAGTGCATTTTTAGGGTCACACTGGCACCAGTAGTGGATGAGAACAACTTTAGGATGATATAGAGGTACAGTTAGAGGCAGTTTAACTTCCACAAATACATACATGATCAGGCCGGTGCAGACTGACTGGACTGTCCTGAATTTACCAAAACTTGTGCCCTGAGTCATTGGGTTAATCTTTAACCCATTGACTTTACATTACAGGTAACTGGTCCAAAAAACGGAACGGTTGGATGTTTTTAATGTTTCAATCAGTAACAGAATTAGCATCAAACTATCTTTATAATATCACGTTTAAAAACAAATGTGCACTGAGGTGGTGAAACTTTAAAGTACTTAAAGCCTACAAATACCTTTTTTAGGGTCAAACGTTATTTAGATGGAATGGAGGGTAAACGCTGCAGGGTAGACACTTCATACGGTTGCGTTATTTAACTTCGACAGTGTAGATTTCAAGTCTAAAAGGGACGGACAAGAAAAGCTGTAACTCGTGCTAAACTGGCGTAAACAACAGTAACTTGGAGGAAAATATGCCACAGGCTTTACATCATCTATTTAAATTTGTCACTTGTACACAAATGAGGATAGACTGCTGTCAGATTGTTTTCTCGAGACATTATTCAATCTCAAATAAGAAGTGTCTTGTGAATGCCAGGCATTTGCACCAATTGACCTCAGTGAGATCAAAGGAATGTTTTCAGACGAGCCTACGTGAGACAGAAATATCTGAGGAAACCTTTGGATGAGCCTCACAGAGAGGATTTCTCCAAGGACCAAGAGGAGACTGAAAGATTGGGCTGAAGAGAGATTTACTAGAAATACAGCGTGAGTATATTTGTACTGTAAAGGAATTTCTTTATTAAAAACTGTTACTTTCCCTTGTGTAGAAATCCACACATAAAAACTTTTACTTTCTGGTTTTTGGTCACTTTTGGTCTATAATGATGTGTGATTTAATGTGTGCTAAGTTTTTGGACAGAGCAGTGCTCTCCACCCTGTTCCCTTGTTTGGGAAAGCTTAATTCTTCATGCTTAAAAGAGAATGTATACAGTATATTGTAAACCTTTTTGCTACTAAATAATCTGTGGGCAGGTGAGGACCCCCTTAGGAAGGTGACCCCCGTTAATTGCTGACACGCTAACATGCAAGGACCAACAGATACCACAAACACTGTATAAAACATGTGCATCTGTGTTTGTGCGGCCCACCTAGGACGGTGACAGTTGCTCGGGCGGTGCGGACCGGCATTGTAAAGATGGCGCATTTGTATTCCCCCTCGTCTGACAGCTGCACGTCAGCGATGGTGATGGTGAGCTCGGTTGAAGTTGAGTGGAGCAGCTGGATGCGGTTATCTCTGAGTGCTGGGGGAATAATAAAAAGAAAAACAAGATTGTTAGATTTGTGCAAATATAAAGTCTGTTACATATTTCATTGTACTATTACTTTTATTTTTATTTGTACAAACATTTTCTTCCAAATAGACATATAATCTAGACCAGTGATTCTCAACTGGTGGGTCGGGGCCCAAAAGTGGGTCGCGGCCCTGTACTGGGTGGTTCGCAGACAGCTGGTCAAAAATGAATAAATACCTGATGTCTCTCATGTTGGACTTGTCTTATATTTTGAAAGAAACATTTCTTTTGACAGGCATGCTGTGAAATGCATGTTGTACAGGAAAATATTTAGATTTATGTTTTTAAAAAGATTATATATATGTGCATTTTCAACAGCCATTTTTGAAAACCTAAATTTGGTTGGTTGAATAAAAAAATTTTTTAAATGTGGGTCGCAATTTAACAACCGTGGCAAAATGTGGGGCCCAGGGTGAGACCAGTTGAGAACCCCTGATCTAGACGAATTAACCAAATACATGTCACTGAAAGATGCTATAAAAAGTCAGAGAACTATATGTCAATATTTGGCAAAAGCAAAAGGAGTTTAATCACAGAATACAAAAGAAAGCATGCATGACAAAAATAATGTCAAAATGAAGATGATGCAAATGAAAAGCAGCTAATCCATGGTGCAACAATTAGTCTGAAAGATGAGGGAAAGAGAAAAATAAAGCTAGGTTTGAAAGAGACAGGTGATGGAGGTTCAGAAAGAGAAGAAGGAAAACAAAAGTACTGGAAACTCTGAGAAGATGCAAAAAGAAATTATGAAATACAGTAGATGAAAGAACAGAAGGAGGGGCTAATAGGGATGGCACAACTTGGACAAATTTGGAAGTGATAAAAATAAGAAGTGATTAGAAGGCACTCAGTAGAATATAAGACATAGACCGCGAGATAAAAGGGAAGCTGGGCTAGAGTGGGCTGAGCACAGTGAGTGAGAGGAAAACTAGAAAGTCGAGACGATGATGGGCAGAATTTAAATTATGGAAAAGAAGAAGGTGAAATGGAAAAGGGAGTGGAGTGGGAGAGACGGGTTTGGGAGGAAAAATGATGTAAAACAGCGAGAGAAGAAGCAGGAGAAGAAGGAAAGAGAGCGGTGATGAAGATGAAGAGGTGAGTGAGAGGAGTAAAAATAGCCGAGATGTAAACGCGAACAAGGCGAAGGAAGACAAAGCGCGTAGAGAGAGAGGAGAGGGACGCAAATTGAAAATGAGAGACAGGAGAAAGTGCAAGACACCAAGAAATAAACAACAAAGAAATATCAAATGGAGGAAACAAACAGTAAGAAACACAAGAGGAGAACATGAGTGACTGATGGGTGGAGGAGGGAGGAGGGGTGCATGGGGCGAGGATGAAGAAAACATAAGAGAGACATAAATAGTTTTGTCATCAATGAGAAATCCAGCCATGAAAGAAGGAGAGTGCAAGCGACCGAGATGGATGATGATGATGATGATGATGAAATGCTACGAAATAACCACTCATTTCCGTGATAGCATTGACCTCTGCAGTGCTAGTGCACTGGGATTGCTGCCTGTCTCACTGCCTTCCCATCACACCGTCTATATAGACATACAGTATCTGTCTCTCTCTGTGTCTTAGTAAAGGCTTCTCAGCTTTGTTTTCCAGTGCCATCATATGGAGCTGGTTCTCCACAAATAAAGACAGGTGACATCAGAAAAATGTAATAGAAACTTGAATGGTTGAGTCAGTGAATCAGTTTGGGCTGGGCAAAAAATTGTTTTAATTGATTAATTGAATTTGTAGATAAAAGCAATTTTTATTATTTATTTATTTATTTCTTGAGGACAATCACAGCAATACAGTTGCACTTTTGACAATATATCTGCAGTCAATATGTCTGCAGTCATTTTTGAATGCATTCAAAATAAAATTGAAAATCAAATTGAAACTATTTTTTCCATAAAAAATCTGATATTTTTCTTAGGCAAAATCGCCCAGCCCTAAAATTAGTCGTAGTCACTTGTCCTCAAAGTTCTTTTAAACTAAATATCATGAGTCACTGAGGTAAAAAGTGTTGCTTGATAAAAAAGTACCATCACAATTGATGTAACAAATAAATTAGGGATACATGAAAAGGTTTACAAATAAAAACAAATTAAAAAAATCTAGAAATACATGACATCTCTTTTCGTTCATTTTCCATACAGTACGAGTACGTCATTCAGACATCCTGCAGTTTTCATGTTTACTAATTCAGATGTAATACAGTACAGACATACATATATGTATAGCATGTTGACGCATGTGTAAAGTATATAAATCTCATGGAAATGACAAATCATTGCCATGCATTTCACTGTGTGTCGGAGCGTCCCATCTTTGTTTGTATTCAACCTTTTGTGTTCGCCCAGTGTTTCCCAACCTTTTTCGTGTCGTGACCCCATTTTTAAATCACAAATTTCTTCCTATTTTTTTAAATCATGTTTGTCATACTAGGTTACAAGTACAGTATTAGTGCACAAAGTGATGAGATGATCAGATATTTTCAATCTGCATTTTATTTGAACTATTTGAACACACAATCCCGAAACAGTTGTTTGAGATTGTGAGTGGTATTTTAATTTAAAATAAAATAATAATAATTTTAGCTCTTTGAGCTTTCTGCCTCTTCCTCTATTTATGTGCTATTATGTATCACATTTTTAATTGTGCAAAATAAATAAATAAATAAATAAATTAATCTTTCTTTTTTAATTCTAATCATTATTTTTTTATTTTATTATTACAAGTTTGTGGCTTTTGAAGAAGAAAGGTTTAAAGTCTAATAACTGAGTGTCATCACAGGGAATGTGTGAACATAGGGAAGAAACCCTTTATGACCTGTTAGAAAAAGTGACACTTTGCGTAGACATTGATTTTGTCTTGATGACTAAGCATGTTTCAGATTGTTTAAATAGGAATTGACAAAGAAAAAAAGTAGTTGAGTTTATGCACACCGCAGTGCAGAGTATATATCTCAAAAATATCATTGGTACATTGGTACCCCCCCCCCCCCAGTGTTCTCTTTATTGTCATCTCCTTGTCGAAACACATCTAAGTTTCTGTCAATATCACTGTTACACATACATATTCTCTCTCTCACGCACGCACGCACACACACACACACACTATAGCATTTTTCCCGTTATTTTATCCAACACCACTTTATCTTCATGCCTTATCACTGAGCAAGGTGACCACATTTGTCTTCATGAGTTACCCTCTAAGTGTGTGTGGTATAGCTTCGGTCACTCTCTGACAAACACACACCCACACCCACACCCACACATACACATACACACACACTAAAGCCATTGTGCTATTTGGACACTCTTCTAATTCTCCTCTCCTCATATCTCGTCTGTCCCCTAGCTCTCTAACTCTTTTTCTTGTTCGTTTTCTGCTTTTTTTTTCTTACATATCTACATTTTCTAATCTCTTCTGACTCCAGGCTCTCTTTCTCTTTCAGTCTGTCCTTTGTTCATTTTTTTTTCTTCATTATATAAATGTATGTGGTTCGCCTGCGAGGACAGGTGAGATGAATTTTCAAAAAAACAAAATGATATCTAGTTACAGAGGGGTATTGATCCAAGCGGCTGCTGAAAATTGTATATGAGCCATACACTCTAACCTGGTGCAGGCAACGTAAACAGTCCGCCGATAGATCATACTCTACCGTTCGGCATCAGGTTATATGTTGAAGAAGAAGAGAAAGGAATATCAACAATCAATATCGAGCCCTCAATTAACCTATACCGTGTCAGGGAAACAAGAAGAAACATAAACATGCTCAGTGAGAACATGAAAAAGCCCCACAAGACTAATGTGTATCATGCATCCTGTTCTGAAGAAGAATGACCCACTGACCCATGACTTTTAACAGAATCAGTGCTGAAAGGAAATGGTCAGATGAGTTTTCTGTTATTATGTGGCTGCTAAGAATAAATAATAAACTCGATGATTTGCATTTGCTGATGAAAATGCAGGTGAGGATGAAGATAAAACAGGTAGGACAGTAAACCTTCACAGAATCAGCTTTTATTTTGAAGGGGCCATCTGCCACCTTCACAGAATCAGCTTTTATTCGTATAAACCCTAAGTATAAATACTCAATATGACCTGTCAGAGTCAGAATTACCCCTCGGAGTTAGTATAAGTCCTCAGAGTCAATATACTGTCATTGTTCTATTAGGGTTGAATGGGTCATTTTTAATTTATTTTTGCCAACTAATCAATAACCATTAAATATACAAAAATGCCAAAATGCAGCATAACTGTCCTGAATATGCTGAAGTGTCCTGGTCGATACTAGAGGAGAGTTTATTAAAAGCCACACCACAAACTTTGTGGTCTAAAGAGTTGATGCATATGAAATATTTTAAATTATTCCTCAGGCCAATATACAGCGCTAGACAGTATCAATGCTCTGGGCGGGGCTTCCCTCTTGAAATACCGCCCATGTAAGTTTGGAGAGACGGACTGTCTTTGACCAGGTCATGTGACCTGGAGAACGCCTAGAGAATGCGTCACTTTACGACAGTCACGTGACCGCAGGCTCTGATATACTGATTGGGCTAAGGCTTTTGTAAGTATTTTTCCACTTGATCGACTCCTGGTCATGACTGAGGCAAGCAAAATGTTTAAAACTGCTTCTGAGGAGGCTAAAAACAGAAAAGGTGAAAGGGATCGTGCTCAAGGGAAAACAAGAGTCCATCTTGGAGTTCGCTCGTTGGCGTCGGATGAAAGAAGAAGCGAGATGTAAAACCTATTCTCTTTTCTCAACTTTCTCAACAGAACTCCATAGTCTAAATGTGTAAATCTTAAGGTGCATTCACACCGAACGCAACCGCAGCGCTGCAGTAGTTTCCTTCGCCCCTGATGTGTCGCTTGCACATAGCGGTGCTTTTTGGTCACTCCATCTCTTCATCGCTCCGGTGACGCAATATCCAGGTAACTCTGTGTGTGCGTGTGTGTGTGTGTGTGTGTGTTGTGTTGATCACTTCTTTTCCTTCTTGCTCTGCTTTTACGGTTTAAATGATAAACTTAGAGAGATTTTAAAGGATGAGTTCACTCAGAATGTGCTATGATCAGTAGTTACTGTGGTTTTCCAGAAGTTAACCGCTTTAATTTTGCCCCGATAAATTGAGGAAGCGTACAACCTCCGCAGCAGCCGTCTGCACTGAAGCGGGAGGGAACATGGGGGGGCTGCAGCCTCCGCCCTACACACAGTGAAGGACGAGGGATTTGTCGCTTTAAGTCGCTTAAAACGTTCAGATTTTTCAACTTTGAGCGACGCTCAAATTACACGTCACGTCGCTTTAGGGGAGATAACTTGAGATTGCGTCATTTACAATGATTTTAATGTAATCGCGTTGCTTCATTCAGTCGTGTTCGACTTAAGGCATTTCGCACAAGCGACAGATTGCTACTTACATAAAACTAACTTTACTTTTCTTTAATAGTGAGTCGATGATCTCTCTTCAACCAACAGGTCAACTAATGTCTGCATACACAATCAAAAGACGAAGGGAGGCTGACCTTACTGTTTATAGATTTCTGCGACAGTGCTGCAGCGCTTGTGGCCACTAGGGGCGCTTGATGTGAAGGTTACAGTTCTAGCGCCCCTAGTGGCCAAAAGTTACACAGTATTCCTTAAAGAATATACTGTATTGTAATAAACTCCAAATTCACCAGGATGTGGAATTATTTTCTCTGTCTACTATTCAATAGTTTTCAGACAATATTGATAACATATAATGACAGACAAATAATTGAGTTTAACCATTTATTATCCATTCAAGATGTCTTATCGCTGAGGTGTGGGGATTGTTATTGATGTCCTGGGAAGAAAAGGTTATTTGATGAGGTTTCTTTTGGGGACTGGAAGGTCACAAAGAATGGGAAGAGGGGACAAGAGTCGCTTTTTTTTCAACTGGGTGTGGATGTGATGTGATTAAGTAAAGTGTGATTGATTGAGAGTGAAGGAATCACACAGTCTGCTCGTGCTACTAAATGAGGAGGACAAGTTCCCGGACAAAAAATCTACAGAAAAACAATGATAAAGCATACATCTTCATTAATTAAGATTTGAATTTGGACCTTGACATTTTCTGTTCTTGAGTCTGGGATGATAAGAATGACATCACATGCACAACTGTGCACTTCATGTCTGCTGTACTTAATGAAGCAAACACACTCAATGTCACTTTATGCTAATATCTAAAGCCTTAAATCACGACTTTCTCGCTGTAAAAGGTTCACTACTTTGTGGATTAACTTAACTCAAACCAATTACCGGTACTTTGTTTGAGGTGTTGAATAGAGTTCCTAATTTTAATATTAAATGTAATGTAGCTACCAACAACCCGCACAATAATGTCAAACTGATAGGCACTACTTAGCATTTAACAAAATCCCCTGCTGCAATGATACACATTTGTAGTTATAGCATGTCGGGATTTTAGATAGTGACGTTGCGCACACACACACACACACAGGCACAAAATACACAAATTCTGTGATAAAGTATAAAAGTTTCAAGGACCAAATGTTTTACTGTGGAGCAGTTTGTAAAAATGAGCATAAGCTAATACAACTTGAGGACTCAGGCGTACCCACTTCCTTTTAGTTCTTTAATTGTGTTCTTACATCATGAAAACAGGTTAACAGGCTTTAAATGACCTACATGCTCTAACTATCACATTATACAACACTAAAATCACTAATCGAGGAATGTATTTGTAATAGCTTTTAAAAAATCTATATTGTGGTACATCATGGGTCAGTTGAGAAGAATCTAAGACGCCAGGAAAGTAGTAAAATACTTAATCTCCACAGAGCTGTCTTGATAGAAAATCATTGAGACCCATACGCTTCTTTACTGGAAGAATTTCAGATGACAATAAGGTTATTCTGACAGGGCTGCTTAATGGAGGTGTCCACCCGTGGTCAAAAAATTTAATTCGAAAAAACACAATTCTTTACTATAATGTACGTGATATACAATTATTTTAAGTGCCATGAAACACAGTGACTGTACAAAATATACACTACTGCTCAAAAGTTTTAGAACACCCTAAATTCTCCAGTTATGTATTGCAATTCAAGTCGTGCAAGTCCAATGAAAAGCTCGAAATGGTACAAAGATAAGTTCTGAACAGCCGGAGGTAAAAAAAAAAAAAAGGTGTGGTTACACAAAAATGGAAAAATAATGTACATTTCAGAATTATACAATTAAACCTTTTTCAGGAAACACAAAGTGGGTTAACAATTTAAAGCTGTTCTGCAGCAATGAAAGCTGGTGCTACTAATTCCTACAGGTGTTCCAACTTTTCTTCATTACTTACAACCCACACTGGAACACACTGTGGTACCAGAACCTCATGAGCATCAGGTGAACAGTATTGTTTATGAGTTCCATGATTTATTTTTCAACTACAATTGCTGATTTGTTCTATGCTTTCAGTGCAATGACACAATAAACTGAATACATTTCAGCAAAAAACTGGAAAAAGTGTGGTGTTCCAAAAGTTTTATGTGAACTAATTTGTTGTTCTTTTAAAAATACAAGTTATTTTTGGCACTTGAGTCATGTGACCATCGTCTTTCTTTCAAGGTTTCACTCATGTTGAAATGTTATTGAGATTTATTTAATATAAAATAGTTTTCTGCTGCTTTTATTCTAACACATTACTATTTGTTTCATGTCACAGATGTTGGTTCCACCTCAGGGTGTGTGTGATAAGTTGTCAGTGAAATGAGACTTTAGGTTGGTTCTTCTTCTATTGCGCAATTCTTCTTCACAATGTAAATGGTGTAGCAACACTGCCACAGAAGTTCATGCATGGTACCGTAGCAAAAATTATATTAAATGATGCGTCTACGCACATCTTTGTAGTCAACATTATCAATTATGTTACTAATCATTTTTGCATTATTGTGTACGTTACACACATTGCGGTCCATATATTTAACTGTATTTTTTCTTTTGCCCCCCCCCGCCCCCGGCAAGAATCTCCAACTCCGCCTATGCTCTATCTTCTTACTGTATTTACTTGTTTCCAAATACTTGTTCAAAAACACAGGTTAGCTTAATTTGACCACAGGAGTGAGTCCACTTGTACCTCAGTGTCCAAAGTGCACAATCTCTCATCGTGTTCTAGAGGAATAGGCTCCGGTTCCTCAAAACATGATAAGCAGAAGACAGTTGATCAATAAATGGATAGAAATCACCACCTGTGCACAGATGTGCAAACAGCATCTTCTTTAAACCTGTAATAAAGGAGTGTGTATTCATGTGTTTCTAAATACGATCAGAGAAGCTGATATGATGATGAAGCATCTGTGAGTTGATTACATCACAAGTACGACATCTGTTTATCAGTGCACTACACTTTTGGTACCTTTTGTGTGAAAGTGTGTCTGAAACCGAAGCCTGCGTGCAAATGTGGCTTCGGCCAGACAGTGGTTCATGTTAGCAGCTCAAATTCGAGACCGGATACTCCCCAAAGGTTCAACTGTTGATCAGGTCACGGCTATTTTTGCCTACTCGTCCTCATCCTCCACCTCCTCTTCTTCTTCCTTTCCCCCCACAATCTTTCTCATGCTCTTTAAACTTCAAACATCCAGTGAGAGGAGGGACTTTCCGACCGCACGCACGCACGCACACACGCACACACGCACACACACACACACACTTTTATCTTCTGCCTCCTAGCACATCGCTGACCAACTCTACCAAAAAACTCCCTCCCTCCAATTTGAATTGACTTTATTGGCTCAGCAGGAGGAAAACCTGCCAAGTACATCCCTTTACATACTGATTTTTGAAAGAACTCTTGGCCCCATCTTCCTCATAGCTTCTCAATCTATTTGTCTTCTTCATAAGTCAGCCTAAATCTTCCATCGACCTCACTCTCCTGCATCACTCGTTGTCAATCTTTAAACCAATCTTTCCTTCCTTCTCCCCTCCTGCCTTGTTGTTCCTCATCCTCTACTTCTGCCCAGCCTTCCCATTTTCTTTCCATCACTCAGTCCTCCCCAATGTCACACTCCAATTTTCCCCCACATCCGCCCTTTAGCTTACACTCCCATTGAAAGAGCCTGGTACTAAGTTTCCTGTTTTTTCCCTCCTGTCTAGCGAACGTTCGCGACACCCTTCCATCTGTTTTTCTATATTCTCCACAGCTTCCTAATTATCTGTCTTCTCCGACAGCTGATCTGGGTTCAGTGACCGCATGCTACCCTTTATCGTGACGACTTCACTGATCTGAGAGTTTCCATTGATCCTGATCATTCCACCAACTATAGGAAATACTCTCTCTCACACACACACACACATACGCACACACTACCCAGATTTCTCCCTGTGGATTTGCTTTTCCTCCTCTCAGTTCACGTGTCTCCCTCAGCTTCAGAATGAATTATACAGTAAATAATTATCTAGAGGCATAGCATATGAGCGTACATGTAAATGGATAGTAGCAAACGAGTCGTGTTACCACAGGTAAGGAGACATTGAATCAAAGGGGCATTACCATAGTTTCAGTTCAATCCTGAGAGAGAAATGCCCTAAATGGTTAATTCGTCTAACGCAACATGCAAATAAAATCCTGCCACTTTCTATTACAGTAACAGCAATGAGAAATTAAACCCTGGCAAGTACAATAATCATTGACATGTCTTATAGCAGGAATGGTCAACTTCTTTCACAGATATGTAATGTTTTGATATGTGGACTACATTATCATCTTTCATGTCAGCATGTAAAATAATGACCAATCTGAGCATTAATTCAGGAAACAAACAACAAAGGGTCTTTTTTTCCCCTTGATTTGTATATTTTACTTTAATCTAGTGGGCTCTTTATGTACTTTTGAGTTTTTGTTTTCACTTTGTGATTTTTTTGTTGCAATATATTTTTGTGTAATTTTGTATATTTTTCTCTCATTTTGGATGGTTTTGTTGTCATTCTGTGGGTTTTCGGAGGCAATTTGTGCATTTCCTATGGGGGCCGCACAAAATTTCGCCACATGTGGCCCCCAGGCCGCCAGTTGCTTACATCTGTCCTACAGAGTAGAGACATGCTACTTGCTTAGTCTGGTGCAAACGGATTTCAAGGAAAGCACAGGAGAGTGAGAAAATGTTAATTTCATCGCCTCAACAGGAAAACAATAAATCTGAGGAGATTCAATCACCTGGAATTCATTCTGATTGAGAAATCTGGTTGTAAACACCTACAAAAAACAATTTATTTTGATCCAGATTGGCTTATTTTAATTAGATAAAGGTGGTTACACAACTCTCTCTTATCAGGTTGGCATTTAAACGATGACTTATTCACAATGTAACTGCAGCTACTGATTGCTTGTTCCTATAGGCTGCCATTAGTTGTGATAGAGCTGGACAGTATGGATCAAAAAAGATGATTCTGGCACGCAGGCCTTTTATTAACAGTTAGCTGCACAATATCAACATACTGTATGCCACTTTGGCTTTTTCTCTCATAATGTAGCCTGACAACTGTGACTAAAAAAAAAAGTGTTTAAAAAAACAGCAAAACACTGAATACGAGCATTAATAGAAAATGCAAGAAAATAACTATAAAAATCTAAATTATCCACAGCACTTTGTTTTCAATAATGTATTCTCACTCTAAACTGAGTCACTCCTGCAGGCAAGTGAACCCTATTGTCTCTTCCTGCTGCCTTTTTTTTTTTATTTATTTTTTTATTGAAAGCAGATTCATAAAAAGCAAAGTGGGACGTACAATGTGATTTTTTGATTTGATTGACTTTGATACCAAGTGCATGTTTGCAGCTCATTTATATAGGCCTCCACAGGAAAAATTCCCTTGTGTGGTTCGTCCTCCATTGTGCAGAAGCTGAGTGTGTACGCGTGCCTAGACCTTTTGGAAGACGTGCAGGCAGAAACGGTTTTATTACCAAGAGTGAGAAGAGTAGATCAATGCCGCTTTCATCTAGCGTTATCAATCTCCACGCCGAAGTCTCCAGCAAATAATGAAAAGTGCATTTTACAAAATGACACGTAATTCCTTCAAGGCTGAGCAGCGTGCTTGTTTATGGGTAAAATGCAAAGTTAAAGAAAACTAAAGGAAAAATACACCTACTTTGATAAAGTGCTGGCAAAGTGTCTAATGAGGCAGCAGAGACCTTTACAATTTGAGTTCTATGGCAGAGTTAATTTATAGACCTTAAAACTGCAATTCTGTACTATCAGAGGAAAATCACGACCATTAAAGTAAGGATGTAAATTAAAAACCTGTTTAATTAGGCTAAAGACCGTTAACCTATTTGAAAAAAAGATAACAGCTTAGCTTAAAAAAAAGGTAACAGAAGGAGGCAAAAGGTCAATTATCACATTGTCATTTTAATATTAGTGAAACACCATTATAAATTTCATTCTTCATGTGTGTTATCCTTTTCATTGGACCTTTTGGTTTTTCTCATATGAGTCTTTGTTGAATAAAAATCTTTAGAGAAACCAATGCAAAACAGTGGAGAAAAGCTATGATTGGAGTTCCTATTGCTGTCTGTCATTGCTGTGATGTGCGTTGTTCCTAAATTCTCCACAGAGCCTTCGCATAAAACTTTGACTGATGTAAAGTGGATCAATAGTTTTTTTTTTTTTTGTCTTTAAGGAAATGTCAAAAGCAACATTTCCCGCCTTCCATTTAGAGGACCGTGGCGCGCTACTTTTTTTGAGCATTGTCAGTTTCACTCTGAGAGGCTGAGTAGGGATCATACCATCAATTTTAATCAGCCGTGTGCTTAGCCAGTTAAGACTGCTTAACTCTGCAAACTTTTGAAAGTGCTTTGAAGGTTTGTTAGGAAGTAATTTACAAGTTACAGTACTTTTCACTCAAGTTGATGTGTGTTTACTTCACATCCTCTCACTCAGCAAGATTCTTCCTCTTCACCTTGGTTTTTAAATCACCAAAGGACCATTACCTTGGCATTTTGAACCCGGGAAGATTATGGGTTTGTCTGATGTTTGCTTTAGTAGAAAAAAAACGACACCAAATAAGAAATAAGCAAAAGCATGGATAAAATGGGAACACATATTGTAGGTTTTTCAAGACAAAACTGTCGTTTGCTTAATTCAAAGGATGATACTCAAGGATTCTTATGATGTGCAATGTAAAATTGTCTCGTTGCATAATGCTAAGGCCATTATTTTTGCTCTACCATAACCTCGGTTCCCAACATTCATAGACAGTCTGGAAAAAAAAAAAAAAAAACAGTTCTTCACGCCAGTTGAGGACAATAAGGTGATAAATATACTGATGAATCACAAGGATTCATAAATGTAATATGAAATATAAAAAAAAAATTACAGTATGTAATACAGAATAGCTCAAAATATTTACATTATAAAACATTTACATCTATTGTCAGGAGCCTTGTGCACAAAATCCTAAAATCCATCTTGGAAGCTGTTAAAGAGACTAGCTCAGTCAGCTTTATATCTTTAGCTGATTCCAGTCCAATGGGGCAGCAAATTGAAACAATTTCTTTTGGAGTTTAGTGCGGGCTTTGGGAACATTTAACAATATCAAATCTTAGAGTACAGAGAATATCCACCTCTAGACTCCTTAAACTATGTGGGACAGAAGAATGAAAAGAAGCAGAACCAGAATGCTTTGTCATGAAAATATACCAATGGTAGAGTCTGCGAGTAGGTCAGTTCATCCACCATAACACAACACAACCATTCAAAGCTTCAAAGGACATTCACAACTAAAATAGATAAACTAATTGGATAGAGTGGGTTTCATTCTGAGCCATGATGTAAATAACAGTATAAGTGTATGAACTGTAATGTCGATTTAAATAAAACTGCATGGTCTATGATGTATCCTCTTTGAATAGGAGTCCCAGTTCATTGTATTTCTACTTTTTTTTTTTTGGATTGGTGGTAGAGAAAGTCAATGGTTGTCAGCTTCGTTTTTGACATTTACAATTAACATTTTGAAAAATATGCTTCATGTATATTTATGCACCGCAGCCAGTCTCCTGATAAAATGCAACTATTGTGCATCACCACATGTAATGTGAAACGATTAGGGTTTTCTCTTTCTCACGCACTCAGAATATGACAGTACACAATAATTTGAAAACAGAATTTCCCAAACAACAATGTGCCCTCAAACAGATTAAAAAAGGCCCAGGTCACAGGGGTAATGATGGATTTGGTTGTGCCAGTGTAATCTCTGTGTTTCATAGTTTCAGAAACTGTGGCACTTGATGAAATAACTGAAAACACTCTATTCTAACAAGTTTTAGGGAACGATTAAAAAATGTATTACAAGAAATTCAAAGAAATTTAAAGCTGACCTAATAATTTATGTAGTTCTACTTGGCGCCATCTAACAAACTACTGAGACCACTTTTCTTTTTGCTTGTCTCTTTTATTTTTTGCCAGTTTTTCCCATGTGAACTGTAATTGACGTACTAAAACCATACAAGCTAATAATCTGTAGTGGGACACAACTGTGTAAACAAAAACTATGACCTTCCATGCCCCATATGTAACAGCTCTGTTTACTGGTCTATCTGCAGGTGGACCTCACCAATGGTTGTAATGTTTGGGTAATGATCCAAAGAACAAGATCGGCTGAAATGAGTTTTACTCGCTGGGTGGCCAGGCTCTGCCTTAGAGATAGGGTGAGTAGCATGGACATCCAGGAGAAACTCAGTGTAGACAAGCTGCTCCTCCACATTGAGAGGAACCCATTAAGGTGGTTCAGGCATCCAGCAAGAATGCCTCATGGATGATGTGCTGGGCATGTCCAGAACTCAGAGCTAACCGAGGACACAATGGAGGGGTAATATTTTTCGGTTGAATGGGAAAAGCCCTGAACCGTTTGGGCTTCTCTGTTTTGGACCTTGCCCCCCTAGCCACCAGAACCCAGATAGGTGGTAGATGACGGAAGAGAGCAAAAACTGTTTCAGTTTGAGTTGAAGTTGAAAGAATCAGGAAGGGACCACGAGTCAGGTGATAGAACTGGTTATACCAGAACCCTATAGCTCCCAATGGAGGATAAGTGCATTATAATGCAGCTCTCTTGTCATTGATGTGTGAATGTGGCAGAAAAGTCCATTTGATATCTTCATTATTCCTCCATCTTCACTCATTCTGAATCCAGATGTGGCTGGTGTGGTCATGTTGAATGAAATAATCTAGACTCATTTCCAAGGAAGACAAACGATGTAACCAGTCCTGCACATAACAGATTTCAGGATCATCGTGAATTGATACAACTTTTAAATTGGTCAAATATGACCACAACACAACCTTAGGGTTAGAACTATCCAAGTACTGTACATTTGATCCTGAAGGGTCAGTCTTTTCCTCTTTTATGCAAATAACACATAAAACATGCAACATTTATTTGCCTAATCTTGGTTTATTGTAACTTTTTGGGTATTTTCATTGTGTCTTTCTGTGTGTCAGCATCTCCAGGTAGTTCAGTGTTAATGCAGGTCCTCATCTGTTTTTATGGCTTCTTAGCTGTCTAATCTCTTCTATTAGCACTGCTGTCTCTATTTCTTCCCTTCATCAATCTATCCGCTCTCACACATTCCCTCCAGGGTAGCCGTGGCTTCTTAAATGGGTCTTAAAATAAATGATCACGAATTAAGGACTTTAAACGATCTTAAACATTCCATCTTGGTAGGAATTATCAGATAATGTATTTTCACCATTAGGTGACAGTAAGTTTTTTTTTTTTATCTAATTGTTAACCTTCTGAATGCAAAGGACCAGTAGTGAATTTTAAAAAGTAGTCTTTTGGTCATTGTGTGTGCTTCAATGAACACAACTGGGCTTTATGTCCCTTAACAATTAATTTCCTGTTTTGTGAAACTCTCATTAGCTCTGCTCCACTGGAACCAGACTGGTTTCTTTGGATTTGTTCCTTTATCCCCCCCCCCCCCCCCTTATATATTTTTTTTTAAATTCTGATCATGTTATTTGGTTCCCTCTTGCTTTGAAAGTTTAAAAATTTCGCAGTCATGAATGGCTTTGGAAGCCTGATTAATGATAAAAGTCACTTTGAGCTTTTGATGTACAATCAGGAACTGGCTCGGATTGATGTAACCCTGTGATTACACAGGAAATACCAACGTTTCACACAGGACAGCGGGAGCTTGGATATTTCATCGTTTTTCATTTTACGTGCCAACCACTTTTATAAATTAAATTTAAGCATCCTTCCGTGGTTAGATTCCTGTATCCCCTCTGCATCATTATTGCTCCTCTCACAGAAATGTAATATCTGGCACTCAGTGTTTTATTTACTCCTTGGCTTTTTCCTTCGAGCAACATCAATCTTCATTTTTTTTTTCAGGTTTGCATTATTGTGTTTGTATCCAGAATAGGGTTGAAGAACATATGACTAGCTGTAATGTTTATATTGATTTCTGTTTTTTATATAAGGACAATGTGTTTTATTCTCTACAAGGATTTTGATCCATCAATCAAGTGTTTTACAGATCTGTGTGTTCAACAAAGTTTATTAATGGCCTTGTTTCCCTTTTTCTGCTCACCTTTGGATCCCACGGTCTATTCTCTTCAGTGTGGCTACCATCTCTATATGAAGATGTCAGTCATAACTTTCTCCTCTTTTCCCATCCTTCAATGCAATGTGGATGTAGAGTCCTTAAGCCCCAGTCTTGCTGAGCTCCACCTGTGCTCAACTGTGAGATATTCAAGTTTCCCTCACTTCTAGTTACATTTTCCTCTCCTGTATGCTTCTCTAGGAACTATCTCTTGTTAATCACCTTTTATTCCTTTTTCGTGATCCTTCTCTAATGTCTTTTCTTTACGCATCCTCTTGTCTTAGCTTAGAAGTGCACAGTCAGTGCTTCACTGATCCAGAAAACTGCAGATGCCTTGCTGTTTGATTTCGATTTATGTAAATTTTTACCTCAATGTTTTCTGTTTTTAATAACGGTTTAGTAAGGGTTTTCATTTCCCAGACCTGGACTTCCCCTACATGGTTTAATAACTACATTACACTCCATCCATCCATCCATCCATCCATTTCGTTGATGCTTGTTGACAGGTTGCCTGCTGTTGAGCTTAGTCCTGCATTAGGAGTGTGAACATTCATTAGCTCAGTTCATTACAGCAAGCTGAAGGGTTTTTTTCTGACCTTTGTGTTAATTACCATCTTTCTTAAGCTATTATAGCTGTTTTTCCAGTAGATATGATATTCTTCAATAAATATTTCTTCCTTCTCATTATAAGCATTTAACTGTAGTTAGTAATGGCAGAGTGTGGCATTTAAGTTGGGTTTTTTTTCCACTAGTTTTTACTCTTAAACTGTGAGGCTTATTTCAACTACTCGCTGTAGTTAAAATAAAAAGAAGGGTCAGTGTAATTTTTCTTTGCAACATATGTCTTGCAGCCAAAAAAGCCAGGGTCTAATTAATGTTTGTGGAAGGAAGGGCATGCGGTTAATGATATTTTCTAACTCTATAAATAACATTGCAATTAAAGGCTGCAGTCGTGGTTATCATTTTGCATTTTTTGAGTTAATCATCCCTGGGTTGGTTTGTTTGATTAATTCAAACAATTAAAACCACTTCCATCGTGCAGCTTTTGGTCATCACTCCCTGAAGCTCAGGAGCTGTAAAGCTTCCTCCTCACTGTACAGTTTTAGTAATCTATAAGACTTTTGGTTATTTTTTTCCCCCAAGCAATAAAAGAAAAAAATAATAACTTTTTCGCTTTCTTTTTCTGCCAGTCTTACTTTGGCCAAGAAATATGGTTCAATTGTTGAAATTTGCCCTTTTCTGACCCTCCTTTCACTTTTTTGTATCTCTCCTCTACTTTCCGAGCCCAGCTGCCACTGTGTACGTTAAAGTGCTGCATTAGGGAGTTTTTGTTACCTGCTGCTCACATGTCCTCACCTTTCTCCATTATTCTTCTCAACCCAATCCAAAGTTGAACTCTAAGTGTTGCGTCACGGCAGAAAAGTCTTGCTCCAGCCCTCGCTGGTATTGTGGTTAGAACCCAATCTGGAGTGAAAACTCACTTGTGTCAATTTGCCCAATCTCTTGCCTGACACTTTTTTTCTGCTTTCCAAATGATCTGCCTTCAGAAAGCATTCCATTCTCTCAGCTGCACAATTTCTTTACTTGTTTAATTAGTGCGGCTAATTGTCGCATTGGTGCAGAGGTGCACTTGTATTTTGCTTTTCACCATGTGGTGTAATTGTTCAAAAAAATCCCTTCAGCTTTTTTTTTTAATCTATCTGTTAAAAAAAAAAAAAAAAAAAAAAAAAAGCTACAGAAACAAATCGTTTAATCGAGGCATCATGTTTCTGCCCTGGGGCAATACTGCATTAAATCAGCGACAGCCCGTAATCGATTACCACCTCCTGTCATTACAGTGCACAGAAAGTTAACTTTTCGTCTGGCTCCACGGATAGACTTGTTTGTCAGTAAATATCTCACCAGACTGAAGTGATATGGCTTTTCTTTTTTTTTTCCTTTAAAAACACTCTGTGTATAAATCCTGTCTCTACAAAGAACATTGGACTACCATAGAATCCACGCAAAGAATCTTCCCACCTTACTCTTAAAGCACCGCTCTCTCACCTTGTTGAGCCACAGAAGGACAAATGAGGCTCGGCCAGTAACTAAAGAGCTTCAATGTACCTTTGTCACGTTTCTTGTAAAAGCTAAGAGCTGCTGTACTGATTGAATACACTGTTTGTTCAATTATGGTTTATAACACTTTGCTCAAACACAGCTCGACGGTGTACATGACAGGACAGCGGGAGACAACAGCAAACACCACAACAGCCTGATGGATGCAGGTGATGTATTATCAATCATATATTTATTTATAAAATAGTATGTGTGATGTGGGTCATTACAATCATACAGTATATACAGTGTATACTTCAAAATATGATTGAATTATGTGTCATCAATCCAACAGAATCTTAGACAAGACGTTAATGATCAAATCAATCAAATTAATCATAAATTTGTCATTTCTAATTTGGTTCCCAAACTGAGGAAAGGCGAGTGCCATGACGACCCAGGGGTGCAAGAATGGCCTTGCTGAACATTTAGCATTAAAATAAAAAAATATATATATATTTTTCTTTGCAATCAAATAACTTTATTACCATTTTATGCTATTTTGATGACTTTTAAAGGAGAACAATTTTAAATAAAGGTTACAAATGTCCTTTAGCCATTGACCCATGTGGCTCCACAACACACATCCTTGTGTTCTAATGACTAAAACAATGTCAAAGAAAATGTGGAGAAAAGCCCTGCAAACATGTAAATAAAAAGGAGAATAAGATAAAAAAAAAAAAAAAAAAAAAGGTGGGAGCTAATGTAAACATTGATTCCGAATAGGTCACATCCAGCTGGACATGGCTCCTCTCCGTGGATTTTAGTATCAGGTATAAAACCATTCAAAAAAGTACTTTGTTTTCAATGAATGTGCACCATTTTTTTTTTTTTTTGGTAATACTTTAAACACATATTGTGATATATACATGACTAGTCTGGGCAGTAATGCGCCGCCTTGGTTGCCAAGAAGAAGAAGAAGAAGAAGACGAAGACGAAGTCAAGTACAGGTACTAAAATGGTCCTTTCATGCTGCACAACCCACAACAGAACCAGACACTTCTAAAGTTTAAGACCTCAGGCTTCAGGCTTTATTTAAATTATCCTGAATTTTTCTGTCTGACAAATCTTTGTGAAACTATCACTTTCTCCTAGTCTTATCCGTCCTCGTCTTTATCCTCAAACAAGCCACTGTGTATGCTTCTTTTCATTGCTGACAGTGTTTTGAATTGTGGGCTTGAGCCAACACAGTCAAAACTAATCATTAGAAAAGAAACTCCATGTTTATAATGTCAGTCTCTATATACTGTGTTGTTCTTTCCTGCCACTAGCCATTCCCTTCACCTCTTTTTCCCCCTCCTATTCAACCACACTGCGGTGTGATGTTTGGACAACTTCACCAAGCAGTTAGAAATCCTTCTTTATTTTCCAAAACATCATAAAAGTCTGCCTCACTAGTAGTTATGCCATCACAAAATGGGTTATCAAAGAGCCCAGCCAGTTTTTCTTTCTAAGCTGATGTTTGAGTTGCACAGTGACACACTGGATATCATTATGCTTTGGGTTTTTCTATCCTTTTTTGTTCCTGAAGCCATTTCTACTGGTGCAACATTGCAGTAATGTGTTGCTTCTGATCTGATGCACTTTTTGTGTTGAACATAGTTTTTGTGATGGTTTGTGTGCTGTTGGAAACCATGTTGCAAACAACATGGCTGCAAAATTTTCAGTGGAAAAAACAAACATACTACATACAGTACATTTTTGCATAGTGCTAATTTAAACTAATAAAAGCAGTGCTGGAGATTGAAAGGAAAATATGTGTGTGTGTTGAAAATATGTGGATAAAAGGAGAAATACCAGACTAGCAAACCTGCCCCCGTTTAAATCTACTAATTGTTTACAATATAGACGCAGTGTTTGCAGAGCATTCATGGCTACAGTTACGCTATAATGTAGGATAGGTAATTATCATACTTTAAAGCATAGTTCTGCACATCCTAAACACAAAAATGTAATTTAAAGATTCAAATGTGCAGTTTCATGGCTGGAATAGAAAGGCTAACCAGCTGTCATATTTGGTCATTTGGCTTCATAACAGCTACAACTACAATGGATGAAAAAGAACAAGGAAAAAAGTTATTTGAAAGGGTCGTGTTAGAGAGCGGTCCATCAAAAGAGGAAATGCAGGAGTATAGCTGCATTAAACTGCTACAGAGAACCCTCACAGACTGTTCTCACTGATCTGAACATGTGCAACCAAAACTGGTGACAAAACCCATCTGCTGCAGGTTTGTAAAAGACAATAGAGTGACAAAAAACAATCTGTTAAAAAATGAGGGAATCAGATTAGGCTGTTGAAGATGGGGGACAAAGATACATAGCAGTAAAGTAGGATCTGGTCAGATATTAAATAATTAAATCTAATTTTGCAACCTCTACTTTGACATTGGACAGGCCCATTATGATATTTTCATTTTACATTACCATGAAGCAGCTAAAGCAACGGAATCCAGACAACAGAGGAGCCAATTTTAAAGGAGTTGTGTTTAACAGAGCCAGCAGCACAACCTTCCTCTTCACATACTTTAGTAGTTATATTATTGGACAGGAAACTGCATTATGCTGCCAGTGAACATCGCCAAGAAGCCATTTGTGCACCCTTCGAAACATATTTGGTGAATAAACGAGCAGCTTTTGAACACAGATTGTAATGTTGGTACTTTTATAGGTTCGGTCATTTTGCGTTCATCTCTCCCACCCCTCGCTCCCACTTACCTCTCTTCTCTCCAAAGTACAGTGTTTGTTGTGCAGTGTTGGACCACTGCAGTGAAGAGTTGTCGCTCTCTGCCACCCGACAGGTCAACGTGACCGTGCCCCCCACGGACACCGTCTCATCAGCGGTCACTGGCTGCAAGGGGTCATCGTCTAGGTAACAGCAGGGAGGAAAACAAAACAGAAGATAAAAATTAACAGAGCAATGGATGAAGTCAGATAGACACGGGGCTTATTTGAAAACACAAACAAAAATAGCAGCACACCAGCGCACAAATCAGATAAACGCACAAAATGTATTACCCAGCCCGCCCTCCTTCTTTCACCCACACCCCCACTCATCTCTTTCTCTGCCTGTCAGATTATCTATACATCTCTATCTGTCTTTCTGAAAGCGCAGTCACAATGCGCGCACATACACACACGAGACATGCTGTCAGTGCGACAAAAAAGCAGACAAATGGTTATCTGGCTGTGTCTGCGAGGCCAATGTAGGAGCAATGAGTCAGTAGCAACCTTGGTATCAAGAGACTGCAGAACCTAAGGGAGCTGCGAAGATAAAGGGACCACAGCAGAAAGTGGCTCAGACCAGGTCAAACCAACCACGGGAACGCTCTCTCATGCCTCTAATGGCGCTCACTTTTGTCGATATCCGTGTCAGCCTTTTAGCACTATGCATATGTAAAAGCTGGTACAGAACACGCTCAAATGGGACATGCATTATGGAAACGAGCCAGTCAGAGGAAAAAACCAATGAGAATACAAATGACCCAGCATAATGAGGGGAATCTAAGGGCTGTAGCAGAAAAACTGGAACACGAAAGAAATCACTGATGGGTGAACTGTCTGGGTGTGTAACAATATTCACATTAACTCAAATTACGGTATTTAACAGTGCTCCCTTGATAGCGGGTGACGGAGCCGTTTAATTCTGCTCTATGCTTAGTGTGGTGAATGAGTTTGTAGATCATAACAAGAGATGCAAACAAAAAACATGCCCTTCTTATGATAAGTGGTGTCATAGTTGATGTTGGAAATGTTTTTTAGAACCCTGAGCGCAACCAACCAACTATCTCTTTCTACCTATTTATTACCGATAATTTCAACTTGTCCAAGTAATCTACAAACCATATTTTAAAAACAAATAAATAAATATGGTGATACAACAGGGGACATTTGTCAGGAAGTTTTGCCCATAAGAAGTCACTTCAACATGTATAAGACAGGAATGAATCCCCTAATTGGAACCAAATTGTCAAGCAGCAGACAGGTTTATATTTGGCACGAGGCGTTATCACAGCCTTGCACTTGCAGTTGAATTGATAGTTTTTTTTTTTTTCTTCTTCATTCCAGCAGTTAGAACATCTGCTTAAGTACTCCCGTCAAGACATGAAAAGCGAGGGGTGCACACAAAGAATAGAGAAAGAAGAGCAAAACTAACCGCATGTCGCGTCAAAAACACACATTTGCGGTGTACAAGCTGAGAGAAGCATAGAAGAACTGTAAGACTCAATATTTCTTTCTAATATGAAGCTGAATGGCTATTTCAGATTCTGAAAAGATGTCAGTTATTTGAAATGGAAAAAAGTCCTTTCGGTGTGCCTTTGGGCTAGGATGAACCCGAACGACAACGGCTCTTAAAGGCACAGCTTCCGTTTGCCATTCGGTTACTTTCAGACACCTGTGTCTCTTCTCTGGGTTTTACTGCAGCTCTGGAACCATAGCAAACATCATGGCTAGATAAACTAACGTTGTGGTTACGCTTCGATAAACTGACCTTGTGGTGAGTTTATCGAAGCGTCATGATGACCCAGGGATGACTGTGTGGTCAAGAGCACTGCAGATTAGTGTCTCCTTTTATAGCTTCTCAGACTAATTCTTGTGGCTGAGCTTCTCCATTTGGTTGTCCCCAGTACATCTGTCATCAAGTACACCACAATAGCCTCTGGCAGAGTCACCAAACTTTGGTAGAGTCTTTGAATGCAATCATGTGTTGCGACACATATGCGTATATATTTCAGCTTCAGAGTCTCTGATAACATGTATGTTTAGAAGGTGCAATTTCAGGCAACAGAAAGCTGTTCAAAGGATCATTTAAAGCGAATCAATAAAGCATACATTCAGGGCATTTCTGATTGCAGGGTTCACCCCAGCATGTCATTGTATCTTACGTCATAGGCTCGATTAATTTATACTGGAAGCCCTTTCTGCCACATCTGGGGCTTGATCCCGTCTAACATTTCAGCAAAGCAGTTCCAATTATGAACCCTCAGAAAAAGCGCTAAAGCTAATGTAGCCCTAGCCATTCTAAATAATATCTAAAGGTATCTGTTTATGTTTGAAATATTTGAACACGTTAATATTAACTAATCTATATTCTGGTTTGTGAGGAGGTTTCTTTATTTTCTCCACCTACTATTTTCACAGTGTTTATTTATTTGTTTGCCGGTTAGCAAGATTACATCAATAGAGTGTGTACTTAATTACTTTTTGCAAAATTTTAACCAAAAAAAAGACCTTAGGCCATGGAAGATTCCATCATTTTTTTAAGGGAATTCTGATCAATATAGTATTTCTGAATCAGTTTAAAAAAAAAAAAAATAAATAAATTAAAAAAAATAAATAAATAAATAATCCTTTTTTCTCATAATTTACAGTTTTTGGTTCATCAATGACCGATCTTAATAAAATTTGACTCAGTTATGTTGGGTTGGTTCCTCAATTACCCTACCAAGTTTCATCCAGGTTAAATCCAAACTGTGCATTTTATCATGATTTTTTGAAAGAAAAAAAATAGATTTTTTTTCAAGGGGTTAAAGATGTCAAGAGAATGTGGAAGGTTAGAGATTTGAATCATAGAGTGGTAAAGTAGATTTCAGATGTCAGCATTGGGACTACTAAAAACACATTTTATATTCAAACCTAATGCAGAAGCACTTAGTGACTGAACAATTAAACTGCAACTATAGCTTGTTTCACAAAATGATTTTTGTATCAATTAATGCAAGCTGATAAACAAAGGCTAATCTCTCTCTTATGAACCATAAAGCATACACAGCTTTAAAGACGATTTAATGGCTGTCTCCATTTCCAATTCAAAGCTACTACAATCGCCTTGTATTCACGGGATGCTGCAATGCTTATCGGCATAGTAACAAAAGCAGCCTTTATATTATTTAAAATGAATGAAGATGTCCTTTGATAACAGACGAGTGGGAAACTTTTCCAGAGCGCAACCTGCCTTTACTTTTACAAAACAGTGTTAGGCACCAGTGCTTTCTGACCTAGGATAAGCAGGTATAGTTCTGTCTGTAAAAGTGTGTTTTTTGGAAGAGTTTTTATGCTTCATTTGAGAAAATGCCCTTATTTTGAAGGTCAGAAAAATGAAAAGTAGACTAAAGAATTAAGGTCTGATCCAGAAGATATCATCGGCTCTGTGTTTGTCACTTTGACGACAGGTGGCAGGTGAACACAAAAGAAAAAATACGTTTATTTTCTGGTGAAAATCAGTTTGTTAAAGCAATATCAAATAGTCATATTTTGGATAGGCTAGAAGTTCCTTAAGAGCAAAGCTAAAGAGGTGGGAAAAAAGTTCAGTCTAACTTTAAAAGGTTAAGTCAAACCAAATTCTAATGCTACAAAATTAAAACTAGAGACCGAGCTATCGTCAGCTCACATTAATTTAAACACTGTGACTTGCTATCCTTTCTTCTCTCGAATCATCTGTTCTTCCACCCCCTAAGCTGTAAGCCCGAGGAAGACACGGGTATTTAAAGCAACACAATTTACACTTTTCCTATCGAGGAACAAGGTGAGAGAACACAGAGGTAGAAGGCTGACTGTGGTATCAAGTGAAGGGAGGGTAGGGGAGGACAGACAGAGAAGGAAAGATGGATGAAAAGGGGGGATGTGAGGAAGGCGGGTGATGAAACGAGGTGGGAAATGGAGCGTGCGTGCTTGCGTGTGAAAATGGAAGGGGAGGAAGACAAAAAGCTGGTGAGACAACAGAGGTGAGGGGAGCTGGAAGGCTATCCAAAACTGCAAAGGTGAGAACACGGGACTCCAAAGACCTGGTTCAAAACTGTAAAATATTTTCTTTTTCTGAAAGCCAAATATGAATTATGAATGTTTCGAGCAAACTCCAAGATTCCATCTTTTTATTTGGTCAGAAGAGTTGTTAGTCTGGGTCATATTTAATTTATTCGAACAAATAACTACAGTCCTGCAGGTTTGATGTCTTTCACTATTACAGCAACTCTGAATGTGATGGAACCAGCAGCTCTGCAGTGGGTCTCACCTTACATGACACGTGTTTAATTAGGGATCAATCAATGTATAAACAGAATAATAGGAATCTCCATGAATGTTGGGCTGATCACGTACAGTAACTTATGATGTCGTAGCATCATAACCACAGGTTTCATAGGTAAAAATGTTGTATAAAGTCCCACCCATCCCCCGTTCTTTCACATCAGATCTTTTCAACAACTTCTGACCTAACCATAGATATTAAGTTTTCATAAAATTGTATGTATTTTTATGTTTTTCTGCTCTTTCTGTCATAAAAATGCCTTCTTTTGTTCAATAAGAAAAAATAAAAAAAAAAATAAAAGGAAAATAATAAGGTGCAAAGTGGAACATTTGATATTAAGTTATTACAGCCTTGACTAGGACAATAATCAATAGAACATAGATTTTGAGGCATTATTACTTTTTTAGAGCCATGAGCATTTATTTGATAAAACCTTGGCTATTAGAGCTTAGGTACCAAAACGGTACCATTCATAAACACGTCTTGTAAATTATATATTTGTCCCCCCTGTTTTTTCACATCAGATCTTTTCAACATCTTCAGACCTTACCATAAATATACAGTTTTTTCAAAAAGGTGGTTCATGTTTGAAAACCCTCCAATGTGGCGGAATTACAACAATTCTGCAAAGACGAGTGGGTCAAAACTCCTCCACAGCGTTGTAAAAGACTCATTGCAAGTTATCGCAAACGCTTGATTGCAGTAGTAGCTGCTAAGGGGGGCACAACCAGTTATTAGGTTTCGGGGGAAAACACTTTTTCACACAGGGCCATGTAGCTTTGGATTTTTTTTTCCCTCATTAATAAAACCCTTCATTTAAAAAATGCATTTTGTCTTTACTTGTGTTATCTTTGACTAATGTTTAAATATTTTAGATGATCTGAAATATTTAAGTGTGGAAAACATGCAAAAAAGTAAGAGATCAGGAAGGGGGCAAACACTTTTTCACACCACTGTATATTTATATGGTTTTTTTCTTCTTTTTTTTGCCCTTTTTGCCATAAAAACAACAATGTTTTCAATGAGAAAAACACAAATTATGCTTTTATGAAAAAAATGAACATGGAATTATGAACATGATACATGGGTGGCAGTAGCTCAGTCCGTAAGGACATGGGTTGGGAACCGAATGGTTGCTGGTTCAATGCGGACCAGAAAAAGGAAATTGTTCTGGTATCTGGAGCTACCTTGAGCAAGGCACCAAAACACAACACTGCTCTGGTGTGCTCCCTTCATAGTAAAAGCAGCTCTCCGTGAATGCATGTCCTGTTTGTGCATGTGTGTAAGAAACATGTACTGTATGTTAAATATTCAAAAATTACAATTAAAAAAAATTATATTGAATTTCAAGAGGTTCAACGTTGTCACTTTATTGATATTTCATCATCTTTTGATGTCAACATTTGGTTTGTTGGTATGTCAACATGTTTTTCAAAAATGGTTCAATGAAAATTAGTGCTCCATAGCTAATTAAAAAACATCCTGTGATGTATAATCAATTTCAGCTGATTTGACTTTCTCTGATCTGTAATCAATGATCAGCACTAAAAACTCACCCTGTTCTGAGCACCCCACTGTTAATAGTAATATATCTAAAACAAGTAGGACTGTGAATCTCAAGATCTTTAAGACATCAAACCTGAAATGTAAACTTTAGTATTGATGTTTTGTGGCTCAATATAGACATACAGTATACAGTGGGACCACCAATTTTCTGTGATCGCGACACTTTCTGAAATGTAGAAAGCAATGTGAAATGGAAAAGGCAACCTGACCCCCTTTTTTATTTCTCTTTCTTGATTTACAATTGGGCCCCAACATGACAGAAAAAAGCCTCACAGGCATGTTTTGGGACGGTATCGCTCATTTAAATGCTAATTTTCACTGGAAAACTGGTAACTAAATGTCTAAAAAGTGTGACAAACTGACAAATATGTCCATTTCCTCCCGTAATTCAAGTCAAAATTTTGCATGTGAGTAGTGATAATGTTATCTTGTGATTAAAAATACATGCAAAGCTTCATCTGAAGTTTATTCTTAAAGTGCCCATGTTAAGCATAATAAAAGTGCTATTTGAGCTTCATACATATGCCCAAAGTGTTTTTTTTATTGATTCCCTCAATCGTTAGTTAGAGGGTGATTTGCTCCTTTCTTACTGCAGGGTGAGCGCAAACACCTCTCTCCAATTTGATGACGCGTTCCCACTTTGATGACAAATTTGACGCGGCACTGAGCTGGAGAAGCCGCGCCTCCAGGAAGCTCTCTGCCGTGATTGACATGTAAACAGACACGCCCACGAAGGTGAGCATGTCGACGTCCTTCGCGCAGTACTATGTATGTATTTTCTACAGTCTATGTATGTACCGGTGAACGCCCCGCCCCCTCACTCTGTCTCGTGTTTATAAAGCAGCATGAGCTCAGCTACGGAGTGGGTGGGAGGAGGGCGGGCCGTCCTCTAGCCCTACGTCACCGTGCGGGGAGGAGGAAGTCAGTGTCTCGTCTATAGACACGCCCATTCATGAATATACATAAGTAGGCCACAAATCAGCCTGTTTGTGTAGAGTTGCTCAGAAAGTGACTTGTCAGACGCTAAAACTCTGGAAAACAGGCGAGTTTGGGAAAATAAACGTCAAATACTATGTTTTTGGGGTTCTTAGAACAAATGAAAATGGATGAAAAATAGCATGATATGGGTCCTTTAATGTGTTGTGATGAACAAGGTTTTTTTTTTTAGAATATTATGACTGCACTCAAATCTGAAAAGGCTCTGGAACAAAGATGGGTTTATCTCATGGTGTACAGTATTAGCTCTGAACTAGTGATGAGTTTACCTGGTGACACCTCACAGCAGAAGCATTGCACCTCCACTTACACCTCCAATCACACAACTGTGCAGGACTTTATACAAAATGTGAGAGTGACTCGCCAGTTGGCGGTGATTAAAGGTCTCACAAATAATGTTTTGGGACTATATCACACATTTCGGTGCCTGAGGGTTTAGCTCATGTGATGTAATATTGCATGATTTCGGCAGAGGCCATCCTGTTTACATAAATACTCTGAAGCATATAAAATAAAAAAAAAATAAAAACAGTAGTTTTTACTCCATTAACTCTATTTACAGTGTTTGCAGAGGTCGACTTACCATTAGGCAAGGGGTCACACTTGCCTTGGACCCCCATAGTAGGAGCCCCCAAGAGTCCACTCTCTAAAGTTTAAATGTGTTGGTTGGGTTGAAGACGAAGAGTGTTAAATATATACAGTATTAGCATTTACATTAGCAAACAAATGAGCAAACTAAATGTTGCTTGACCTCTAAATAGCCAAATATTTCATAATCATACCCAAGTGGGAGGGCCCCTTCACAAAAGTTTGCCTTGGGCCCCAAAAATGCTAAATCTGCCACTTCGTGTTTGGTATGATTTTGCAAAGTTAAATAATCAGTAAAGTAATCTAAATAGGGAAATACCATAAAACGGAAACAATACCAAAGAGTGTACGAGGAATTAAGTGAACCCCAAAATGGAATTTTTAAAATGGAAAATTAGAGGCAAGTTATCTGTTCATTGGATCCCCATTAGCTTCCACTGCGGTGGTTGCTAATCTTCCTGGGGTCCATAAAAAAAAAAAGATCAAGATTCCTGTACATGTAAGAACAAAAAAATATAAAGACAGTTAAAAATATTAAAAAACATTACATAAAAAGGTACATCAAGGCACATTTTATTTACACCAACAAATAACTTTAAAAAAAAATCATTATATATATATATATATATACCTTAAGATTGGTAAAAATATGATTTTAAGGATTTTTTTAAATATGAGAAAAGTTGACATGTCTTTCAGCTCCCAAGGCAATTTATTCCATGTGTGAATAGTTAATTAATTAATTATTAATATTAGGACGATTTGTTACTAAGTTGGAGTTTGAAGCGAGTCGTGTATTGTACAAGTTTTTTCTTGAAATAAGCTTGGTTGGCTGGTTAAAATAATCATCTTTCTAAATACTAGTAAATTATAATACATTTTAGTTACGTGAATAGTGACCTGTCTGCAGACTCATGGGCTACAACTGATCAGGATACGTCAGTATAGAAAAATAAGTGGAAGAAAAACACACACATGAATGAAATGTGAGTATCACTGAAGAGAAGCTAAAAGACCTGCTGTTAGTCATGTTATCAATGGGCCGACAACAAAGTCCTATTTTAATCTTTGCCGAGCATTGTGAAAGAACATAACTCATAATGTAGAAACATTTTTACATTTGTGTTCAGATATAATCATCCATATAAAATACAACTCGACTCCGCTCCCAGACAGATGAGTATCACTTATATTACTCCACTCATGGGAAAGCAGCTAATGAGCGTATTGTCCAAGATCGCTGGACTATTTCTTTAATTAAAGAAACCCATCTACTCTCTTCCAGTTATTTCTCATTCTAAGAGGAGCAGACAGTGAAAAATTCAAACCACCTTGGCATTTCTTGTTCATCCCTTTTTCCCCTTTCCCCCCCATCTGTTTCCTACTAGCTCACCCCACCTCCCATCCATCTGCCCCATGTCCTCCCAGGTCTCCTCTCATCCTCCCCTCACCTCTTTGACCTTCTGTTGAGCCTCCTCCTCCTCCTCCTCTATTTCTGATCACCTCGTTTATTTCTCCCCGCTCTTAATTCTGTCTTTCCCTCCTTAGTTTGTTCTCCCAGGGCGGCTTTGCAGCGTTGCTACTAATTAACTCAGGTTAATGAACTTTATTTACTGGCATACACGTGCATCTCTACGGAGCCCCTTAAGGGACAGGGGTGACAAGGTGTGTGCGGGAATTTGTGTGTCCTCACATGTAAAGAAGTGTGCACAGATTTCTATCACCAGTACATGGTTGTAAGGTTTGGGGTGGAGCTGTTTGATTGCAGGGAGCTAATTATCTGACTGTATATGTGCCTCTGAGTGTGTGCAAGCCTGAAGAATCTTATTATTGATGTTGGTGTGGAAGTGTGCCTTTTTCAGCTTGGTTGTATTTGTTTTGTGGGGAAGGAATTTATCTGCTTGTGTTCATGTGTGTAGGTAGAACTGTGCATATCGCTGTGATTTATGAGAGGGTCGTTATCTGCATGTGGCTGTGTGCTGTGCACGCGTGTGCTGCAGTGTGCGCTGCATGGTGCATGGTTCGTGCGTGCGTGCATGCATGTGTGTCCGTATTCCATTGTGGCAGCACAGAATGCAGGACTATATGGTGTGTGACAGGCACTAGTCATGTGTCACAGTGGTGCTGCACACATTTTGATAGGAAAACCCAGCCAACAGTGTGTGGTTTGATATGGCATGGCATGATACAGGCCATTACACACACATACAGAAGCATCCATTGGTAACACCCTGCAAGATTGGTGACCCAACCCACTTGCACCCCTGACCCAGCTCATTGGGTAACAAACGGCGGCTATACACTCATGACACATGCAGAAAGTAGGACACACTTCTGTCAACAAAAGCAGCAGCACCTGCACTCCCAGGCAAAGATAAATACATAAAAATACAATACATCTTAGTGAGTCGCATAAGTCAAACGTTTGCATCCCATGTGCCCAGAGGACAGAATCAGCATGACACATATACATGCACACAAACAAACACTTACAGAGCATAGCCTCCCCCACACAACCCATCTATGCCCAGCTGTCCCCTGCAACCTCCCATCCCCCTGGGTCAATGTGTGTGTGTGTGTGTGTGTGTGTGAGAAGGGATGAAGTTGTGTGCATCCTATGCCAACCTCAACTGGCTACAGGCTTCTTTAATGTATCCCTCTCTCCATTCACCACCCCCCACTGCAGCCCGCCTGTTGTGAGTTCAAAGATGCAAATGTAAAAATATATATATATATATATATATATATATATATTTTTTTTTTTTTTTTTTTTTTTTGCAGCATGCTCACTTACAGCTGGTTAAGTGTGAACAACAAAATACTTGGTTTTATGCATGATTTTTAGGGTTTTGCATAACCCAAAAGCAGAGTGTTTTTCACATTCTCATTCATGCTGCTCTGCCATTGATATTCGGGGTAATGAACAAATTACCCATTATCTGTGAGGGTCGTTGGTGGGTCGGGAACTAAACAGGGTTGGTGGGCGGGGCTGGACTGTTATGGATTTAGGCCATCTGCGTCTGCTGTCTGAGCATAAACAAACTCCTTATCCTTAGGTTTGGCTTCAGCCCTCCTTTTTTTTTTTTTTTTTTTTTTTTTTAAATGAGGGGTGTATGGGGGATTCTGGTTTGCTCGGAAGAACACACACACACCCCAATGCCCACACACACACACACCCTCTCATTTTAAGTACCTCTCCAACCACCACAAGTATGCCTCCTCCCCACCTATCCTCTGCTGCCTGTCAAACAAATTTAGCTCTAAGCGTAGAAAACTCCCCCTCCGCATCCTCACCCTCACCCCACAAATGCCCCACCAGCATCAGGGCCCTGCAAAGCGTCTGCAGCAGCCGTGAGGCGCCGAGCCGGCCGCCCCACCCTACCACTGGGAAAGCGCTCTGGGAAACAAGAAGAACGAAGGAGGAGAATGAAGCGCGGTGCAAGAGAGAGAGATGGAGAGGACGAGACGGGATTCGGATTGAAGGGAAGGCCAGAAGCATCACTGCTGACAATAGAAAAAGAATAATGATTTGCTAAAAGGGGAAAGACAGAAAAGAGTTGGGTGGGTGCGAGGGAGTAGAGGAGGAAGAAGATTGAGAGAAACACAGGGGAGAAAGAGCGAAAAGAGAGAGAGAGAGGTGAGTGAAGGACATAGCAGAAATAAGCATATATGGATAGATGGAAGCAACGAAGAGAGATGACAGGGTGACTTAGAAAAGGGGCAAATGGTCCACAAGAGCAAAGTGAGAGAAAAACAATGAGAAGCGAGATGAAAGGAAAGTGGAGCAGAGCAGAACGATAGAATGTGAGAGAACAAAAAAAAAAAAAAAAACAGCAAAACTATAGATGAAAAAAGGTGGAGGCAGAAATCATAGAAAGAGCACACTTTTCAAACAATCTAATTCCAATATTAGACATTTAATTATGTCATATTCTAACAATTTAGTCATGTCTTCTCTAGGGTTCACATGATTGACAAACTTTGTAGGATACATAAGCCTATGGTTTAATGAGGGGACATTCTTGATTAAAACAGCCTTCTCAGCATCTGATCCTCTCTTTGTTTTTTTGATTGATTAAGCTTTGTGTGCAATACTTTAAGAATACAATCAGGCAGTCATAAGCTGACTAAAGGTCCAGGACATCCAAAAGCCTCAGAGTCACTGAATGTCAGTTAGTTGAGAAAGCACAAGTCTCAGTAGGTCTAACGTCATAAATTTGCCCCACCTGAATACATCTTCAGCTAAGGCAGGTTTACTCTGGGAGCAAGATAACCTGGAAATGACATTTTATGGAACGGTTCCCTTCGAGCATCTTTTATCTGCAAAGATGGATTAAAGTTCAAATGTGGAAATAGGGGTGTTCGGCGGGCATGTAAACATCTGACTTAAAGGGCACCATGTTAGCCTTCATCACAGAGACACGTCTACAGATGACAAATCCATCAGACTTTAGGAACCACAAGCAGGACTTGATCCTAAAATGGATGAAAAATGATGTACTGTATTTCTATTTGTTAACCTGACTTTCTTTTTGTGGCTTTTCTTTACTAGAATGCACAACACACAACCACTCCACAATCAAAAAATGCTGAAAGCCTGAACATAAATTAGCTTTCAAGAACTAAAACCTTTTTACAATCACTTACAAATTGGTCTAATTGCTGCACACCGCAATTAGAAACATACTTATTCCTTGCAGGGGTCTACTGGTAGGTATTTCCAACTCTCAACGGGCACTAGGTGGGAGTACACGCTGATAAGATGCCAGTCCATTGCAGTGCAACCACAGACAAACAACCATTCCCATTCACTCCTACGGGCAGACGCTTTTATCTAAAGCAACGTACAACACGAGCAGTTATGGTTAAAGACAGGCATACACTGTGCAATTTTTGGCCCATTTTGAGCTGATTTTCGACTCGTGCGTCTATTTTGTGGGATCGTGCGAGTCTCTGCGAGATCGTGTAGTATACATGGGGTCACGAGAAGCGATTAACACCTCACAACCAGCTCCCGATCAGCTATCATATGGTCATAAGGAAATCAAACATGTTTGAAATCCAGTCGCTCACACCGTAGAACCACTGTAAAATTGACGGACTGTACTGCCCACATCTGTCCAGCCCATTCCTGGTCCATCACATCGCCGCCTTTTCTTTTTTTAAAGCTCTTTTTGCTGAGATTTGGGAGTGTCTCTCCACCTCCGGGTTCTTCTTCTTCATCTGTTTTAATGGCGACGCTTCAGAGTTCTTCTTCTTCTAATTTGTACATTGCATTTCCGGAAACAAGACCCCGACGTGTCGTGTATGAACGTACAGTGTGAGCAGTCAGATCGTGTCAGAGTGTCGGTCCGTACAGTGTGAGAACATGAATTGAGAGCTGCACACATTCGGGCTCTGCACATGAGTCGCACAGTTTGAGCTGGAGCTAAGTAAAACGATGTAAAAAAAAAAAAAAAAATCGCACTGTGTTTCCCACCCTTAAGGGATTTGCTCAACATCCCACAGGTTGGATTCGAACCCTGTGGTTACAATCTCGTTTCCTTAACCGTTACAACACTACCACCCCAACTCTACACAGAAATGTCCTTGGTAAACACCAGAATCCATATCCATCTTTTAAAGAGAACATATGCAAATTTGATTTACAAGCCCTATAAAAAAGATAATTTATAATACTTTAGGTTTAGTCAAGTTATTTTCTTTAAAAGTCCTTGTAAAGTAACCAGGAGCAGGAAAAACCCAGTCAACCGGCAGACACGGTGCCGACATTTATTCCCCAACTTGTAGCGAGTTGTAACAAAATCTATGACCCGAAAAAAAATGGGGGTTCTGGCAGCTTCAGCTCCAGTGGCTGAAGTCCACAAATAAACATCAAGGTAGTCAATCCTCTTCTGGTGACTGCATTCTGGACCTGCAGCTCCACCAGCTGAGCTGACATTGATTGACATCAGATTATTTATGGCAGCTAGCAATTGTACTGTTCGCGATCAGCTGTTTGCCCGGCTAGCTTAGCTTAGCCGCTGGTTTATTTGTCTCAAAGGCTACGCTGTTGTAAGTCTACGTAGTCACGGCCAGTAAATGGAAACTACTAAAAGCTCAAGCCCAGTTTTTTCTTGCGCTTATTGTGCATGTTGCTGACCATGATGTTAACACTGTTTTACATATTGTTCTATGGAACGATGTCTGCCAGCCATTGACATCAAACACAAAATATCAAATCGCGGGCTCAAAAATTGCGACTCTCCAAAGGCTCACATTGTTTTAATGAACAAAAAACAAAACTAAAACCTAGAAAGCACTCAAAGAGCACAGACCTCTGCAACGCCATAGCAGTATCCCATAATGCACAGTCACCTATGTTACATAGATATATCTGTTCATTTATAACGGTAGTTTTCTTCCAGATCCAAATGAAACTAGGTGGGGTGATAGAGTGACCAACCCTACGTGTCCGATTCAAATTTCGTGAACATCAGCCGATAATGAATCGAGAGGTTTTTCCATTGATGAGAGATAGCAATTTTTCTTATTTTTAAAATTGATACAGATTCAGTTTCATCAAAATGAGTTCATTAGTTTTGGTGTTTGAATTTTCACAGACAAACAAGTAAACACATAAATAAACTTTCTCAGCTGAGATAATGAAACAATTCTTTTTTACCGATTAATCAAAATGTATGTACTTTTACTTAAAAATGTTCACACGTCTGATTAACATTGATGAATTGGATCACTTCATTGACCTGACTGAGAATTATGTGATATAACATTGGCTACTTTTACCTTGACAAAAGAAAATGATTTTTATTAAAGTTATTTCATAACAAAAACTCTGTCAGCATTGATGTGTGCTTGTGGATGAAAATTATCTGCATTTCACCTGCAGCTGCAACATAGCTCAAAAGCAACAAAGAGTCTGAAAACACTGCTTAAATATGAAAAAAATATATCCTTGCTGCTTGTATGATAATGCACATCTGAGAAAAGAAAATTATACATTCATTCAACAGGTTGGTTGTCCTTCCTATACTGTGTTATGTAGTCACTGCAGCAATATCATGCCCTTCTTGTATTGTAATGCCACACAAACTGCTTCAGTGATTATGCTGCACCACCTGAGCCCTCAAATGAAATGGACTCAGACTGATGTTGAGATGAAGAAGAGACGTTTTTGATTTAAAGGAGAGTGAGTGAGTGCATGGCTGAACTGCAAGTCAACTGATATGAGTAAAGCAAACTGGCCCCACACACACACACACACACACACACACACACACGGCAAGATAAAGTAAGAGTAAGATCTTTAATGTCTTGGCATATGCACTAACTGCCCCTGCCAATAGGCCACTTAAAGAAATGAGTAGTCAATTACGAGAAGTCTTCCTCTTTGACTAAGCTCACTGGACCTGCTATGGGGAACTTCCGACGATGCACTCTCTTCCGGATCTTTCTCTTCATTCAGTCAGGAAAACAAGACGTCGATAACCAGAAGGCTGGAAAATTTCTGAATGTGTTCTCAGAACACATTCAGAATTTCCCACTGTTCTGGGAAACAAATAGAAATTTCCCTCCATGCACCAATTGATCATCATTTGATGGATTTTAATTCTGTACATATTTATCACTGTCTCATCTAGACCTTATAGCTTTCAGCCCTCCATCCAACTGCATTGTTGCATAGCAATAGGTTTAATGAATATAAATGTTATGAGTCATGAATGCAAACAATCTTCCTCTGTTGTACACAACCTTGAGGAGGTGCGTTACCTAGTATAAGGATATCCCAAGAAAAATAAAGTTATAGTGTTGGACCGACTAAATCACAACAGGTAACAAAACTTTAACAACAGTAGTCTTTCAGTCTTTCTATATTGTCCTCTGAGCAGCACTAAAACATCATGAGTTCAATTAAAGATTCATCCATGGTTAAACCATCACAACATTTAACTATGGATGTAAAATCGACAAAGAAAGACCAATAATCGTCCCGGTAGACGTCAACAGCAGCATTCTTGCAATTTGTTTGTAAGGAATCCAAATTTACAAATACTGTTATCCTATATGTTACTCAAGAATTTGAATGTGTCCTTACAGATCACAGATAATCCTGACAGGCCATAATTTGGCCCACGGGCCTGGAGTTTGACACACGAGTTGTTTAGCAATGCTAATCTTTGTTTAAAATCAGTGGCTTTTACATATGCACAACTGTATTACATTTCCTTGGTCATCTTCAATTAGTCTTATCAAATCAAAACGATATGCAACATATCTGAAATATTTGTACTTTTACTCAGGTTTACTTTTGGTGAATTCTTCTTCACTGCTAAATCCCCCTGTGTACAGAGAATAACATCAAGTTTTCATACTTCACTTTTTACCAACTACAGTGCTTGACCTCCCCAATGCTCTGGTGATGCAACACATTTCAATTCCATCAGTGGGGCTGGTGAACTTTGACAAAAGTCTTTTTTTTTCCCGAAAACTAGACTTTGTGATAACTTCACAATATTCTGCAATTTCATTCTGAAAAGTTCAATAATTGTGCACATAGTGAAAGACCAGATTTATGACAACAGTGTTTGTAGTGGGTTGTAAAACCTTAAAACGCAGTAAACTACATATAGAAAGAAAACGCAGCGACACTGGCACAAGGGGCAAGGAAAAGTCAAATAAAGTCATCATCTTCAAGCTGCACATTCGCACATACACACTTAGAGACACCCACATGGACACACACATCCACTCGTAAAGCCTTCTGATAACAGCAGGGACTTATAGGACAGCCACAAGAAGGATAGGGCTCTTGCCGCCAGCAGAAGGGCAAAGATTAAGAAAGAAGAACGGTCCTAAAGCTTGGGCAAAAGAGAAGCTGAGGAGGCTGAACAAAAAACAGTAAAGGGTCAGCGGAGATGGAGGAAGAGATGGAGGAAGAGAGAAAAAAACAAGAGACAGAGGGGAGAGCCACTGAGCCAAGGGTGACGAGGGAAGATATGCTTCAAATTAAATCATTTGGAACAAAAGAGGATTGTTGCCAAGCAACCCAGAGAGATCAGGGTTACCAGAGCAACAGAGGTGACCCCAAGGTTTGACCTAAGAAATGGAGTCGCCCTTGTCGTCAATCAGCACGCACGTCCACAGTAAACTGCATGCACGCCAACACACATGCACCCTGCTGCCCATGTCTGAGAATTTTAAGATTCATTCAAAAAAACGCCTGATATTCTGAAAAATAATAGACAAAACAAAAATGGTGTGGTTTTACGCAACAAAAGGGTTATTTATCTTGGGTGGTTTTAAAACAGAAGTTAGACATTTATTGGGAGCTGCAAGTTACAATTGACAGTTAGTGACAAATGACAGAGAAACTTTCCATTATCCAATATAAGCTTGCAAATAATAAAAAGAGACACGACACTGAATCACGGTGTGTGTCACTGGGGCACTGCCAATATAGAGGACACTACTCTGAGATAATGGATGGTTTGTAGTGGGTCTTCACAATTTTTTTCTCAACACATGCTAATGCTATTTTTTTTAAATGGAGAGATAAACGTATGTATTGATAGATTTTAGATTCTTATTAGCTTTGTCAACATGATATCACAGGTTGACTTTTTGCGGACGTGGAATCAGTCAAGTCTGTGTTTTCAATTTTCTCTCATCTCATGGTTAATCTATATTTGTAAAGAAAAAAAAAAAAAAAAAAAATTCTAAAATAGCCAATGTCAGGCCTTCACACCCAAGCCATATAAAAGACTTATTGCAAATTTAGATTATGCTAAACGTCATAATAGTCCAATTCTTCTCAGACTGCAAATGAATAAAATCCTGATTGAATCAAATTATACTATATTTATCTAGTTGTAATCTTGGGAGTATTTTATTGTAGCGCTGAAGCAGCTAATGGCTTGAACATTTCTGCTGAAGTCTGATAGTGTGATTCTTTTTTTTTTTTTGATAGACAGACTGAGGAGCAGATTTCTCTGCAATCTCATGTCATTTCGCGGCTTACTAGTGTCTACTCCACAAATATTGGCAATTACAAAAAACTTTTTTTTTAATGACATGAGCTTCAAACTATTAGTGTGCTAAAAAATCGAGCAGCCATTTGAAACAGCCTGAGGAGCTCATGTGTGCAGCGTAGCCGATGTTAAAACCTGGTTGACCATTACAATGCACAACCTTCTTTGTTTTAACACTTTAAATATATATATATATGATTACAGATTCAATCAGTTATTAGAGTGGAAAAATTTCCACTTTTTCAAATTCCTTCAGAAATCACCTCTACCTGATCTATTAAAGACAGTCTGAACAGCACAAATCCAATTTTTTCAAATCCGACTCAGGGCAGTTTTAGATGTGGTCCTAAATCCGATACGTATCCAATGTTTTTGCAATGCGACTATAGTCTGGACGGCCATGGTGCTTTCTATCAAACTCCTACGTCATCGCCATGCAAAAACATCATCATTCTGAGTCCCAGGAGAAGTCGCACGGAAAATTGGAGGATTTCTCAGCGCGACACACAGTCTTACACTGGGTGCCTCCATATTTACCTCCGTAAACACTGTACGTGCCTACGGGGTCATGTGTCACCACAGCACCTTTTCTGCGCATGCGTGTCACTTCAGGGTCGCATTGTGTTCATACTCCAAACAGATTGAAGACGCATTTAATATGTAATGTGAGAGAAAACACAAAAAAATTAGAATTTTTGAAAAAATCTGAATTGTGCATTAAAATCTGCAGTGTGCACGTAGTGTTACTGTGCTCTTCTTTTTTTTTCGCCGTTTGTTGGTTTGTAGTGTTGTAGTTACATGCGATTGGATGTGATTTGTTTATTTCAGACACACCTCCATCAATGTGACAAGTAAGGACAATGAAGCCTGTTTGTGTTTGCATATTGCTGCACTGCATGTATGAATGTCTCTTTTTGCAAAAGCACAATAAGGGCGCACATGTCAGAGCTGTAGGAGAAGGAAATGTTAATGGAGACCAAAGTTTGCATGTGGGTGTAGCGGGGGTGCTGTCTCTTCCTAACTAAGGTTTTGCGTGCATTGTTCATAAAAGAAATGGAACACTTTTATTTTCTCCATCCAGCAGTGTTTCTTTTCATTGGAGACAGCTTTGTTGATATGTGTTATGCGAGTGCATGCACACTCTGGATCTTTCCCCATTATGTCTGCAGGAATGTGAGTATGCCTTGTAACGTCGAACACCCACTAACGAATGCAACCTTTCAGATGGCCCCTACAGTTTGTCACTACCAATCAAGCCAATGGAGATCAATGGAACAGCAAGGCACAATAAAGAAGATGAGAAACTGGGGGGTGGGGACTCAAATCTGCAACAATATCAGCATGGAGACAGACAGCGAAACAATAGAGGCTGGACAGTGGCAGTTTTCTGTGTGCTGGTGAGTAGAGGGGTGCCTCAAGACATTGTTAGGGCACCCCAAGTGGGCTAATTGACCAATTAGGTTTACGCCACATGGTCTTAACTGCCGTTGCAAACCCAGAGAACTGGCTCTGTGACCATCTGCTGACCCACTTGACACAGTAGGGTTAAGGCGCAATGTTGCAGATGTAGTAAACAGATGCAAAAGGAGGTGAAATGTTATTAAACTCCAAAACATACTAGTTCCCTTTATAATTTACAGTCTAATTCACTGATCTCAATTCATTTCAACAGATTTGAACCATTCAAAAATATTGTTTTATTAATATTCTGAAGAAACGCCCTCTCCAATTTTTGAAAAAATTACATGCGCAACACTCTACCTGCTCCCAAGAGGGAACACCTATTAAACGAGTGCGAGAGAGTGTGCACGAGCCCAGTTTCCCTCGTGCACAGCTCTGTTCACAAGTTGGTGTCGGCATCACTATTACAAGCTCACTTACCCGGTGAAAACGGCAAGCTTCAATAAATGGCTGAAACCGAAACTCACGAGACACGTAAACACTTGTAAAAGTGCATTTACACCGAACGCAACTGTAGCAACTGCAGTCGCTTCAATCGCCCGTAATGAGTCGCTTGAACATAATGGCGCTTTTTTGGTCACTCCATAGCTTCAGTGACGCGATGACCAGGGAACAGTGTGTGTGTGTGTGTGTGTCATAGACAGTGCCGGATTTACGATTTAACTGAACAACTTACGGGGTGACTAAAGGATGAGTTCACGCAGAATGTAGGTTTATTCAAGAAGTTTTGCCCCGGTATATTCAAGAGGTCCTGGCTGCAGACCTCCGCTGCAGACGTCTCACTGTAGCAGGTGGTAGTTGTCGCTTGAAGTCCCTGAAAAAGTTGAAATTTTTCAACTTTGAGAGACTAGGTCGCACTTGACTAGTCGCTCAAATCACACAGGTCACGTTGCTTGAGGGGAGATAACTTGAGGTCGCGTCACTTATAATGATTTGAATGTAATCTTGTCGCTTCAGTCACTGCAGTCGCGTTTGATGTGAACGCACCTTTAGTGCGCATGCGCAGCAAGCAAAAAGTAGCTGGGGACGAGCACGTACGATGGCCTTACGTCAGAATGATTGACATTTAGGAGGACCAGTAGTCTAGATGATCCACCTGGAATTGGAAGCCAAAATAACATCCTCCACAATACCTATAATTTATGTCTAAATCCACCACCTACCCGTGGAAATTAAATATGCAACTTTGACAGAAACACACACCTACTCAAGCTATAAATAAACAGCAGTGAGAGATTAAAACATGGTGGTGATAGAGGTAAATATAGTCAAGAGGTGGGTAACGAATCACGAGACAAAGCACCTCTTTTGTAACCCCTTTTTTTCTTTGTGTTCAAAATGACGCCTGTTTCCTTACTTTAAAGTGTTTCTGGAGCCTATTTGATTCTAGCTTTTCGAATGCCTCCCTACAAGGTATTCAGATGAAGTCATCACTGCTCAGTGTCTTTGAGTCGTTTTATTATTTCATTGTCAGGATATGAAAGTCTTCCAAACACTCGGAGCATTACAGAAGGCTAAAAGTCACTTCACTGAAAACATCAGATTCACATCAGTTGAATCATAGTCAACTTTGATGTTAGATTTAGGGTTGAAATTATATTGAGTCTTATGGAAGCATTAGAACACTAACAAGGGAAACAATTAGGAAGTTGTACAGATGTTTTTATATATATATATATATATATATATATATATATATATTGACCACTCATCAATGTAAATAAATCATCCCAACAGTCTAACAACCAGATATACAGTCTCAAAAGGCAATTACTGGCTTTAGGAATCAACCAGTCCCCAATGTGGGAAAGTCATTTGTATCAAAAAGACTTACTGTATATCATTCAACAAATGTTGATAACATGAAACACATTCTAACTATAGTATTGTACACAAAAGCACTGATGGTTCGATCGATGTTGATTGCACTGTAAAGATGTGGGTGCATCTGTGCACACTGCAATAATCAGCGATACTGAGAAACAATGTCCACAATGTGTTTCTAAATCAGGCTCTTAGAAAGCATCAAAAATGCAATTTTCTGGATGTTAAGTAAAATGGTTGGTGGTTTTATTCTGATTAAACACAATTTTCATCAACCTGGATGGCGGTACATTATCAACACAGGGAGCATAATGTTTTGAATTGGACTGGGAAGTTTAGATCAATTTTAAATCCATCACTTTTCATATTCAAACCTAAGACAAGCAATACAATCCAGTAAGATTGTATTGCTTCCAGTAAGACCTTTATTATTGAATTTAACCATCTGACCATGTCTCAGGTGGTAGAGGGGTCGTCTTCTGATCGAGTGGTGGGGGGGTTTGATCCCAGTCTATGCCTGTCTATTTGTCCTTGAGCAAGACACTGAACCCCAAGTTGCTCCCAGTGGTTGGCCAGTGCCATAGTAGAGACTAGGCATGTGTGAATGACTCCAGAAGCCCCGCCCACAGTCGAGACATTTTTTGAATGTCCAACCTAGACGCCTTCAAATAAAACCTGAGGTTTAGTCACTCTTTAAAGACCATAAGTAAAAGTAGGGATACAGATTGGTCTACCCCTCCTCTGCATTGCTCTGCTCTTCCTCTTTTTTCTTTTCCGTAGGCCATCAGCAATTTCGTCATCAATTGACCCAGGGTGTTGTTCAGGCTACAAATTCCCCACCTGTTCTTTCCTCCTTAAACTCGCCCTCACTTGACAGTTTGTTTCAGCATTATAGCAGCTGTTTGCCTAAGGCTGCTTCTCTCTCACACTGTTTGAACAAGACTCTTAGATGAGCTTCTGAGTTGAACTAGCTACCATTTTTTTTTTTGGCTATCCCTCAATGTTTCATGGTCAACCACTATTTGTTCAATATCTAATGCAGTGGTTCCCAAACGGTGTGCCGTGAGGCAAGTCCGGGTGTGCCGTGGGATTTTGTGATAACCATACATTTATTGCAATATTCAACTACACAATTTTTTTTTTTTTTTTTACTACTTTGTATGCACTCATTTCATAATACAAACTCTATACCTGCAATTTGTTTGAAATATTTTGTTAATAAATATAGTTGAATTGTGATTTTTTTATTTGGCATTAGTAAATAATTATGCACATTTACAGATATTGTACATGATATGACATGAGTGATAACATGTTATAAAGGCTATTTTGCACAACCTTGGGCACAAAAAGTTTGGGAACCACTGATCTAATATACAGCATTTTCTTAATTAAAATGTACATGTACTAGTCATGTACTGTATATAACATTAAATATGTTTAATGTATTACCAAAATAACAAAATATGAGCACATTCATTTAAACCCATCGCTAGGGTCACCAGCACAACTAATGCAACGTCATCACATCACAACAAGCATCTGAGTTAAGCATAGCGTCTCCATGACGACTAGGTTTTTTTCTCCCCCTCGCTGCTTTACAACAATTTTTAAAGAAAGTTACCCGACTAAACCTCTAGCATTATGTATGGTCTTTTGATAGAGTTTGCTGTTGCTTAAAAATGGTAGAAGAATCTAAATTGAATTGTTGCCTTTCGGGACAAGTAACATTTTCCTTTGATGAAAAAATAATCATCTAGTTATATCATGGTTACATTTTGGTATAAAATTGCCATGCTTGAGTGGATCAAAATTAGCAATTTCTGTAAAGATTACTGCTTTTTGTGAGAATAAAAGAGGTTTATATTTGTAGCAAGGCAGTACATGTTGCTAAGCCTAAAGAACAATAGAAGGCAGGGGGAGAAAGACCATCAAGAACTGAGCAGCTGCTGCAGAGCTTTGTTCCCTAAATATAAGTGCATCCTTTTAAGGCACTTGCAGAAACATCTGATTGTTATTTTCCTTGGAATAATACGACCGAATGTCGCTATGCAACAAACCACTGCCCTATGTCTGCTACTTTTCTCTGCAAGTTTCAATAGCTTGAGTTGTTGTAGCTGTGAAGATTGCAAGCGCCGAAGAAAATTGTGGAAGCGAAATGCAAGTGAGGGATTTATTATCGCAAAATACTCTTTTTGTCATGTATTCATGAAGAGATTCCTTTCAGGTTTCATTGTCCAAGCGGGGAAAACGAAAGTACAATATCATTGTTTCACCTCAACAAAAAGGACAGAGATGTGTTCTTGTTTAAAGTATTCATTCTGAGACATACTGTATTCTTTGGAAAACAAGACTATTAAATTGAATCAGAAATGATCAATTTTCCTAAGAAATTATTCATATTTTAATAGACAGTTTCCCAAACTTTAGGTCAGAAATGGGTTATATGTTTCAAATATCAGGATTTATGAATGTTCTGTAGTTATTCTGTGCAGGATGATGGGGCTCTGCTATTGATCTTCAGCTCACACATTTGTATATCCCTACAGGGTATCAAAAAAAACAATCATGTAACATACAGGTTTTGGACAGTGGTAAGCCTGAGTCCAAAGAGAAAACTCCTGCAACTAGGAGAGAACATGCAAACCCTACACAAAGAGGGCCCAAGTCTTCTTACAGTGAGGCAGAATTGCCAACCACTACACCACCATGTTGCCCAACTTTGGAAATTAATTTTTACACCACTATAAACAATACATTATTGAAATTCATGTTTTTTGTGTTTTTTTACTGTTGAGTTCCTGAATCAGAGCCCATTAAAGCAAATTGCTGCTTGACAGGCCTTTTTAAAGCAATAAAACAATATAGAAGCCTCCTGTCTGACTGATTTCTTTAAAGGTCTATTTTTCACCCATCTCTATTTGTTCTAAGAACCCCAAAAACATATTTGAGGTTTATTTTCCCAAACTCGCCTGTTTTCCAGAGTTTTAGCCTCTGAAAAGTCACTTTCTTAGCAACTCTAGATAAACAGGCTGATTTGTGGCCCAGTTATGCATATTCATGAGTGGGCGTGTCTATGGACAGGACACTGACTTCCTCCTCCCCGCACGGTGACGTAGGGCCAGAGGACAGCCCGCTCTCCTCCCACCCACTCCGTAGCCGAAGGACGCTGACATGCTCACCGTCGTGGGCATTTCTGTTTACATGTCAATCACGACAGAGAGCTTCCTGGAGGCGCGGCTTCTGCAGCTTCTCAGCCGCCTCAAATTTGTCATCAAAGTGGGAACGCGTCATCAAATTGGAGTGAGGTGTTTGGGCTCATCCTGCAGTAAGAAAGGAGCAAATCACCCTCTAACTAACGATTGAGGTAATCAATGAAAAAACTATTTGGGCATGTGTATGAATCCCAAATAGCACTTTATGATGTTTAAAGCACAGAAAAGTCCATTTAGCTTAACATGGGCCCTTTAAGGAAATGTTCGGTTTCCTAAGAGACACAAAATTTCAGTTTTCGGTCTTGAGCTGAGCGAGTTCAAGAACTACTGCTTTAACTGCAAAAAAAAAGTAAAATAAAATAAAAATTACTGATGCCCCTGCCCCAAAAAATACAACGAGAACTGCTTTCATGTGCAAATTGTGTCATCCAGCAGGGTAAAAGAATAATTTGGTTGAACTGACCCTTTAACCTCACTGGTACAATCAATCGTACACGTGCATCTTGCAAGGTTCTTTCTCAAATTAGCAACCGCAGCCTGGGAGGCTGTACAGCCGCTCATTACTTTGATATACTTATGCTCCATTCATACATTTAGTCATAAGGCTGAATCTTATTTAATGTCACGAGTCGCATTAGCCTGAAGTAGACACTACAAGCTGAGCTTTGAGAGGAAGGAAGTGGAGTCATCTTTCTTCTCCTGCTGTCTCCCTGTGTTATGCTTTTTTCCTTTTGTATCTCTCTATCTGCTTCTCTGCTGTTATGGCACCAACCTCTCTCTCTCTTTTTTTCTCCCTCTATTTATTCCTCCCCACCTCTCTCTCTCTCTTCCCTTCTGCAGTCGGTGAAATCCCTCGGGTTCGACAGCAGAAGACTATTACACTCACAGAAGAATTCGCTCTCCTCCAATTTCTCTCCGTCCTCTTCCTCCCAGCTTTCCCTCTCTTTCCTCATCCCTCTATAGCTCACTATCTCCTCCTCTTCTGCTCCTCTCGGGCTTATTACCCTCATTCATTCTCACATCATCCCGACTGTGCATATGTGCACAGGTCGTCCGACCCTTCCTGCATCCCATTCCCTATTGCCTTATCCTTTTCTTCAGTCAATATAATTGGCAACACAGGAGTGGTCCCCACAGAGTATGCTAAAACAGCAACGCCAAAACAGAGGGCGTGCAAGGAAAAGGTAAAACAAAACAAAAAAGAAGCATAAGATTGTGTTTGAATACAAAAGGCAAAGAGAAAGCAAGATTGGACAAAAGGAAGCTGGGAAAGAGACCTCAAAGTGATGAGAGGGGAGGGAAACTAAGGGTTTGGGCAAATTTGAAACTCAAGAAAGGGGAAGTTAAAGGAAAAGAACATGTGGAGGTGTGGATAATGCAAAGAAGATAAGACGAAAATGGTGTGAGGGTAAATATAGAGAGATTAAAGTGAAAACACGCCTGAGACACAAAAGAAGGCAAAAGCTTGTAACAATGAAGAAGACAAACAGAGAAGTCACCGCAGACCAACAGGACAATAAACAAAAGAACAAAGAAAAATAAGCGACTCGAGCAGTCGATGCAGAGGTGAGCAAACAAAAGAAGATGCAGGGAGAGAAAACGAGGAAGACGAATCAGATGGTGGAGCCCGACCATAGCAATCAGCAACCAGAGAAACCAGAAAACATCAATTTCATTCAGAAACCAAGCAGCCACTCAAGGCAAATTCAGTCATATATTTCCCTCCCGACTAGACACACAAATGCCAAAGCACATCACATCTCAAGATAACCATCCTGAAGTAAGCCAGGGACGCAGCTGCACTCTCTCTTTCCCTATGTGCCTCCACAGGCTGCTCCTTTCAAAAAGGATCATTTAAAAATGAAGTTACAGGCAAGCTTATCAACCTCACTCAAAAATTCTCCACAAGCAATGAACAGGAAGGACCATCTACATCTATTTGACCAATACTCTGTCCATAACAGGAAGTCTTCTCCACAAAGTGCGTATTCATCTCAAGGTAACGCCGCTCACACCAGCAGGAAGCCGCAGACACACCTGTCCAGAGAGAGTGAGCTGACGTGCCATGCACCTCCATGTCAGCTTCTTAAACTGGCACAAACAGGTGAGAAAAGATTACTGACAGCACGCTACGAACAGTATGTTACCTGAGATTAAAACGTTACATGACTCATCGCTAACGAGGCTCCCACTAATGAGTTAATGAGTCTCCCACAGGCAGATGGCGGACCGCAATGTTCGATCTTAAGAAGCAGAATAAGTCACATGAAGGACTGCAGCACACCTATGTTGTGTTCTAAACCAGTGTTTCTCAAAGGGAGGTATGTGTATACGGGTACGCGATGGCACTACAGAGGGTACTTGAGAAAGAGTGGAATATTAACAAATAGTGTCAGTTTTGGTCTCACCCCAAGGTGTGATATGACCGGTAATGATAAAAACTATAAAACACTAAATCAGTGTTTTTCAACCTTGGGATCTGGACCCAACGTGTGGTCACCTGGAGTTTAAATGGGGTTGCCTGAAATTTCTGAAAAATTCAAATAGATTTTTCAATTCTAATGTTTGTTTTTTTTTTGTTTTTTTTTAAATTATTATTCTTATTATTATTAAAACAACACACAGTCTGAACAACTGAATTTCTATACTTTCACTTTGTGAATCTCGTTCAACTAAAATGCAGTTTAAAAAAAAACAAAACTCTTTAATAGTCTAAAAGACTCTTTAAAATGTGTGTTATCACTCATTAATTTCAGCATTATGCATCTGTAGATTTTTAAGCAAAATATTGTATTCAGACACAGGGGGCACTTGGATTCAGAAGTAAGAGAACGGGGGTACTTCAGCCAAAAAATGTATGAGAACCACTGCCCTCAACAAAAGTTTTTAAAATAACAGGATCTCACTTGAATTTAAGGTAAACTTTATAATAACTATCCGTTATAATTAGTTAATTGGACAATATTCCTATAGTTGCAATTTTAGAATCAAGTTTTAATAATGTACATACAATTGTTTAACTGATACTTAACAAGTCATTAGTAAGTAGTTACTAATAGCTTATTCATGATCTATTACTAATTTATAATACAGGAATAGTTATAAAACCTTAATATACAGTTAACATGTGATTTATAAATTGTGAACTAACAGTTATAAATCCTTTACAAACTGTTAGCAAATATTCAACAAGCAATTTATAACTCAGCACTCACCACCATGCTGTAGTGATGGTATTGGCCAGGTGATGAGCTGTGCCTGGTGGCCTCCAAACATAACGCTTGATATTCACGCCAAAGAGTTCAATCTTTGTCTCATCAGACCAGAGAATTTTGTTTCTCATAGTCTGAGAGTCTTTCAGGTGCCTTTTGGTAAACTCCAGGCGGGCTGCCATGTGCCTTTTACTAAGGAGTGGCTTCCGTCTGGCCACTCTACCATACAGGCCTGACTGGTGGAGGGCTGCAGCGATGGTCGTCCTGCTGGAAGGTTCTCCTCTCTCCACAGAGGAACCCTGGAGCTCTGTCAGAGTGACCATCGGGTTGTTAGTCACCTCCCTCACTAAAGCCCTTCTTCCCCGATCACTTAGTTTAGAGGGACAGCCAGCTCTAGGAAGAGTCCTGGTGGTTCCAAACTTCTTCCATTTACGGATGATGGAGGCCACTGTGCTCATTGGGAACTTTAAAGCAACAGAATGTTTTTCTGTACCCTTCCCCAGACCTGTGCCTTGAGACAATCCTGTCTCTGAGGTCTACAGACAATTCCTTCGACTTCATGCTTGTTTTGTGGTCTGACATACACTGTTAACTGTGGGGCCTTATACAGACAGGTGTGTGCCTTTCCAAATCATGTCCAATCAACTGAATTTACCACAGGTGGACAATTAGGCTGTAGAAACATCTCAACAGAATGCACCTCAGCTCAATTTTGAGCTTGATCCCAAAGGCTGTGAATACTTGTGTACAAGTGATTTCTTCGTTTTTTATTTTTAATAAATTTGCCAAAAATCTCAAACAAACGTTTTTAAGTTGTCATTATGGGGTATTATGTGTAGAATTTTGAGGAAAAAAGTGAATTTAATCCCTTTGGAAGAAGGCCGTAACATGATGAAATGTGGGAAAAGCAAAGCGCTGTGAATACCTTCCGTATGCACTGTATATTCACAGAGTGACTCATGTCATCAGACTCAATGGATCACTCACCGTTTGATGTTTCGATATATGTGAAGAATATTAGAAGAAAAATTATGAACCTCTCTTAACATTTTTTTGTGCATGTGAATCCTTGTCATGGGTGAATCCATGACATTTCATTGACTCGATCTGGAGGAGTTGATGAACTCAGTTGACCCAAGTAGACACTTTAAAACGTGATTCTGATTTGAAATTCTCATAGTTTCACTGCAACTAAAAGCTACCACCATTGTGTTTATTACATCGCTTTGCTCTGATATAAATCATTTCAAACACTTTCTTCGACGTTGTTATGAAATTTTCCACATGAGTGATTTTACGCTGCGGAGCAATGGGACATTGGTTATTATTACTGTTGTGTGTTCTGTGCAGAAACACTGCAAACATGTATGTTGAAGAAATGCTACCACAAGCTTTGTGTGAATAAAGCTTGTAAAGAATTGGATCAATGTAACATTTTTCCTCCTCATTTATTAGGATAAGAAAACTGGTTGAATTTAATTAAATGAATTATTATCTAAAGCAGTAGCTTTCTCTCTCAATACAAGGTTTTAGCTCTTTGTGTAGTAGTGGAACCCATAGTTATACAGTTGTGGCTGATGTTGAGTAGCAAAAATAAAGGCAGACAAAAAAAAAAAAACACAAGGTTAAAATTTATTTAAAATGCCTAATATTCTCCAACTCAGATTCTTGCTGACAAAGGTTTTCTCTAAACATTTAATATGATAGTATACAATGTAAAACTAGCACAAACAGCAATGATTGTGTTGTTTGTTTTATTAATTTCATGGTCAAAATATAGTGAGACTTCACAGATCTTACCATCCAAAAAAACTAAAAAAAAACAAGATGATTCAAAACTGCCAAAAGCAACTCGTTTGTTATTCAGTGCAGCTACTCGGAACTTTTCAAGTTATGAATGCACTGTTTGACTAAAAAAGGAGCAGATCATACTTGTTAGGGAAGAAGAAGTTCATTTTTTGTGTGTACAAAAACAAAAGTGAGGAATATAATCTGTTGCTAACGCATCCCCTAAAGTGGGACATAGAATACAATGAAACATACCAAATAGTGGTGGAAAAATCAGACCTAATAGATGTTTCACATATTTTCACACCAATGCAAGCCTTAAATTTTGCCCCACGGCCTTTATTGACTTTCAATTTCTCCCTCTCTATTGGCGCATCATTCCCTTTCTACCTCTATCTATCGTTGCTTTCTGAATCTACAGAAGCAAAAATTAAAATTAGAGATATATGGACACCATTCAAACCCTAAGCTGTAAGATATGTGTCAAATCCAACCCAATCTCATTTTTAGCTGGTTCTGTTCCAAAGCAAAACGCATTGGCTGACCATTAGGGACACATTTGGACGACAAAATGGCTGACATGTTCCTGTTAGGCCTGTTTTCCTCCAGTATCACTCCCTTGATATCTAGAGCAGAATTGTAAAATGCTCTTTTTTAACACACTAAAGCCTGAACCATTCAAGCTGCAGTATACCTCAAAGACCAATTCAGATTTTCCAAGCATGGAAACATTAACTGCACTCTAAGAAACCTTTGTTCTCATAGGAGTTGAAACTAGATTTTCATAAGGTGGATAGTAAGCACCGTTACAGATTCATCCCAAACAGTTTTCTATAGTTATTCTGCTATACATTTATCCTAGGCAAAAATATAGCTGTTTTCTTCACTCTCCTGGCTTTAAAATGGTGAAGGTAAATACTTAACCATGTGCCAGTCTTTCTCATGTGGTCTGTGTTTTCTCTCTCTTCTCACACTTTTTCTGTTGTTTCCTGGCGATATCCTGAGATGGGGCTCGGACTTCCTGATCTAGGGTTCCTGACATGGCCAGGATGTGATACAGTATCTTGACTAATGGCATCTGTCTATTCTACTTTTCTCTCCTTATTCTTAACTAACCTTGCTATGTCAACTTAAACAGTCACCCGAGTCTGCTTCTCTTTACTCGCTCTAATTCTTACTTGTCCGTGAATGAACGTTTTGGTTGTTAGTTGTTGCCTGTTGATGGTTAGTGTCTAGCAATAAAGCTGGAGGGAATTTCTGCTTTCCTTGTTTTATTAACTGAACTTTTCCATTTCCAGACAGATGCTTGATTGCATTTGGTAGAAGTACGCTCAGTCTGTAATTGGTAGAAGGGTTGGGGTTATAGGAGTTGGGACGAGAAAGAAGATAAGTGCTAAAGGCCATTTGCTCTACAGGAAAATGATCAATTATAACTGTGTTATAAAAGCATAAATGCTTTATGCATCCTACCTTGAAGTTCCTCTTGAACTATTACAAAAATGATATCTAAGAAAGTGAGGTAACAGTCTATTACCAGTGGACTAATCTAATAGAAAAAGTATTTTACCAAATATCTGGTGAGGTGGAAGCAGGATATTTTGCAGGTGATAATGGCAAGATATATCTATAGCTAGATACAATAAAATCAAGGAACAAATATATATATATATTTTTATGGTAGTCTGGTCTTTTTGACTTGAGTTTAACACAAAATCTGCAATGTCTCTCCCTGGATAAATCTCTGCGCTATCATTGTCATAGTTACGGATTCTCCCTCGGGCACCGGTGCTCAATAATGTATGCTGCCTTGGCCGCACCATAAAGCTCATCCAACAAACGACAGATGTTGCATCACCATTTTATTCATCATTTATATTATATTTTCTATATATCTTTGACTTTGCTTTAAAATTAAATGACATTCAGAGAGCGTTACATCTGTTAGATTAGGTTAATAATATCTATTTTAGTAGCCACCAGGTGCAACGCCATTGGCTCTGTTTTAAGTGTTTTTTTGACAAAGATGCATCATATGCACGTGTATGTTATATTAGGTTTTAACTCTGCCTATATTGTAGTTTTGTTATCCAGATATCTATCTGGGAATGTGCTTCTATCTCTAAATACTTGATGATGTATTGTTTGAAGTCCTCAATATGTTCAGATACTGTAGATGTTTGTTTTTCAAGTAATCAACTTTTATGCAAGTGCAATTTTTTATAGTTCACTAAAATAAGCTTCAGCGCCTTAACGCCGACTTTGATTGCAAACTGAGTTTTACTGCTTTACAAATTAAGAAGGGGTTTAGAAAAGTGACTATTAAGCAGGAAACTACCGTCAACATTGCCTCCCTTCTTTTTTTCATTTCCTCCAAAATTAGCATCGTCTTCCAGCATAAACCGCCCGCTACATCTACACATTATGCTCGCACAGACATTTGTTGCTCAGGGACTGCAGCATGTCAGCCATGACACGCAGGCTGAGGCTAATCTAAAACTGTCAGAAAAGATGATTGGGTTTTTGATGTAGGTATTAAAGCTCATCTGTATGACGCCTTGTGTTCTGCTGATGACTTAAGCCTGAGCCAAATACAAGGACCCATCAGATATGGGAGGAGTCATGTGTCTGAGCAGAGGTTGGATTTCACACTGTGAAGACTTGAGTTAAGGGATTGAAGAAAGAAACAACCAAAACATGCTATTTTTGTCAGATGTGCTGAGGAAGACTATCAGGTGTGCTGTTGCAATTGCAGCTATGTAATATTCTATACAATAATTTCTATGTATATATGTATATTTCTATTATCCTCATTGCAATAGCACAATGAATTGATAAGGCTGATTCAGTCCAAGTGTGATAAGCTTTGAAACACAATGGAGTCCTATGCAGGGTGTTCCCCGCCTTGCACCCGTTATGAGCTGGGATAAGCATCAGCAGACTCCCATGATCCTGTGCAGGATTAGGCTGGTACAGAAGATAATTAAAGAAAATGGTGACAGCATGTCTTTTGCTCTCTTCAGATATCTAAAGCTTTAATAAGTGCTGGTTTTATAGCAACTACCCAACCTGGAATAAAGAAATTATGGGTTATGGGAAAAAAGTAACTTGAAAATTCAAATCATTTGCAATTCATGTGTAGATGTTTCCCTCAGTTTCTTTTCCAATGCATGAGGAGTAAAATAGGTTGAGAAATATCTGAAACCAATAACGTTTACTTGGTAGAAATCTAACAAGCAAAGAACTAATCCAAGGGAACAAATATTGGATTTTTAAATTGACTTTATTTCTCTTGCAAAATCCTGTGATTTTATTTATTTGTTTTTGGCAATGGTTTACCAACTTAGGACAAAATACTGAGATTCCATTTTAGTGGCTGAAGGAGCTGGACCATCTTGCCATCGAGAGGTTGCAGGTTTGATTCTAAAGCTGTACTGTCCATGTGTTGAAGTGTTCTTGGGCAAGACATTAAACCCAAAGTGTCTCCCAACGGTGGCGTGGCTGTAATTTTAAGTTAATATGGTTCTGAGGACACTATTTAATGCAAACTGTAGACCAGTGGTTCTCAAGTACCCCCTTTCTCTTATTTCTGAATCCAAGTACCCCCTTATGTCCGACAACAACATTTGGCTCAGAATTCTGTGAAAAAACAACTCTAGAGCATAATGATGGAATGAATTAGTGATAACAAATTTTAAATCATCTAATTTTATAAATAAGTGGAATGAAAGACTGACTCTTGTATTTTCAGTTCCTGTTCTAATCAAGATAATTTATATCATCATTTTGTGTGTTTTTGTGTCATTTTGTGTATTTTGTTGTTGTTTGTTTTATTATGCAGTATATTTTTCTCTTATTTTGTGTGTTTTTGTTGTCGTTTTTGTGTGTTGTTGGTATTATTTCAATTATTCTCTCATGGTGTGTGTTTTTGGTGTCGTTTCTTGTTTCTTGTGTCCTTTTGTATAGTTCTCTGTTATTTTTGTGTATTTTGTTGTAATCTTGTGTATTTTTCTCTCATTTAGTGTTTCTTTGTTGCTGGTAATGGTATGTATTTTTCTCTCGTAGTGCGTTTCTGCTGTCATTTTGTGTATTTTGTTGTTTGTTCTTTTTATTATTCAGTAAACCCCATTTTTTGATGCTTTCATTTGTTGCCCCCTGTAGTACCATCGCGTACCCACATTTGAGAAACACTGCTGTAAACTATGATTCTTACCTGCCCCAGTACTGGAGGGACGAGTTTGAGTGTTACACCCAGAACGGACCGCGAGGCTGAGTAGAAAAAGTAAGAGAGACGTGTGCTGAGCTGTATTGCTGTGTTGGTGTTTTTCCAAGTGAAAGAATAAAAGAAAACACTGGCGTTAAGTATATTGAAGCACGTTTTTATTCAACACCGGAAGAACTGGAGTGGTGTAAAAGAAAAGAGGGTTATATACAGTAGATTAGTGCCTTATTTGGCAGCTCTGTGCCATTGGTTTGTGAATGTGTGAGAATGGGGCAGATATTGTATTGGGACTTTTTAGGTGGTAAATAAAACTGTGCATGAATAAAGCCTATTTACTGTTGCAGAATAACATTCTAAGTCATAAAGCTAAACTCATTGAAGAAGGGTTTGGTGAATACATCAACCAGTCTGAGCATTTACGAATCCCACCCAGATGTTCTTCAATTCAGGATATGCAGGGTCTGCAAACTATAACAACTTTTGCTGACATTTTGACTTCACATGCAACAGCACACCCTGAGACGTGCAAGGGCTGTCAGACTGGCATAGCTCAGCGCGTGACTATCAGTGAGGTTTCTGATGATCAAACCCTCACAAACTCTAAAAGCTAAAAAAGAAAAAGGTCAGGAATAAAGGTCAGACTTCACATCTTGACAATTTGTTGAGAGTTTTGATTCTTCGTTCACCTAAGACTCAATCTGACAATCGTTTAGATCAGGGGTTCTCAACTGGTCTCACCTTGAGACCCACATTTTGCCTGGGTCATTAAATCGCGACCCACTTTTTTTTTTTATAATTCTACCAACCAAATATGGCTTTTCAAAAATAGCTGTTGAAAACACACATATAGCCTATAATCTTTTTTTAAAAACATAAATCTATCTCACTCTGTGATTAAATCAGATTATTAGAACAACCAAACAACTTCCTGTATTGTGAATTATGTCGTGGCAAGAGCTACAGTATACTTAGTTTACCATTTAATTTTGCTTTAACTCGTGCGAGATATTTCAAGATGGCACAAAGCAGGTCCTTCCTGCCTTCATCACAAAACCCTACTTGGAAATGTCAGCACGAAGCACGCTCTCACTGGCCAGTGACTTCATGACATCCATTCAAACAGAATCTCAGTAAACTGCCATAGGGTGGGAGATATTTGAAAACAAGGTCAGCTTTGAATATTTTAGCCCTCAAAGGAGTGAACCACAAAATGTCACACAAACTCTTCAAAACAACAACAGCAAGATGTGCTCCCAGGCAGGATGACAAGCGCTGTCACAAAGTCGGGCACGTTGCCTCCCCAGTTTGTAAGCTTTCATTCTGGTAAGGACGTCATCACAAAAATAACTCCAAAGCTGAGTGATTAGATCCAATATAAACGAGTAATGTTTATATATGTGTTGCACAATGAAAGCAAAAGAGTTTCCAAACAGTTTGCCTCAAAAACGTTGTTTCTCCCTCATCAAACATACAGTAACCTGTGTAAGAGCCTGATAGTCGTCACGCCTCAGGCTTCCTGCTAGAATGAACAGCAGATAAGGGCGTGTAGCTCATTAACTCAATTATATTGTTCTCTCTTGCTGTCTGTCACTGCATTACGCAAACGGGATCAAATTTGCCAGTAAATATGAAGTCACTGACTCGCAGGACAAGGTAATGTGGTTATATTGTAAGTACAGAGTGTTGGAGAATGAATTGGCTTTCTTGTTACACAAACAAGTGCTTGTTCGCTCTCTCACAGCAGGACTTTTTTGTCAATAACCCATGTGCTTTAAAGAAGCCTATGCAATTTACATGAAGGGGGATAAAATATGCACGAGCCATCAAAAAAAGAAAGAAGCACTAGACGTGCTGCAACACAGGAGGTCTGGCATGCACTCCTCAATCCAGTCCCGCTGTTTGCTTTTGATAGTAAGAATCGTAATGACATTCAAGTGCTCACCAGACTGAAAAGCAAAGCAGCAACAGAAGGAAAAAAAAAGCGCAATCGAGGTGGGGGGGGGGTATAAAACTGTAAGTATAAAAATCATGGGTAAGCTGGTGTTGTGAGTTCATTTCAAACCAAAGTTTGTTGGGTGTCAATTGGTCCACCTCGCTCCAGGGGAGATAGACGCGTTATTATGAACTGAAGTGTGTTGATAAAGTGTGTGATTAAAATGCGTCATGTCATATCTTTCGGGCTTCCCACCACCCTCCACTTCACCTTCTGACGGGGCTTGGAGAGCCGTTTAATTGCTCAGCAGTTTACGTGCACAGGGATGTAAAGCCATGCTGTTTGGAAACACCCTCATAGGAAGAAAATATATCCATAAGCAATTTGGAAAATACAAGATATCAATATACACAGTGAAGTGGTGCTCTGACTGAGGAGTGTCTGCAGGGGCTGGCCTGCTAAATACAATTTTTTCGCCTGACAGTCAACAGCTTGGCTCTAAGGGGATTTCAGTTTTGTTTAGGGAAAGACTTGAGGGCCTGCAAAGCTCCGTTTCAACATGTGTCTGTGTGTATTCAGACGTGTGCTGTTGTCCATATCTTCACCCTGTTACTGAAGCTGTTTGTGTGTCTGAGTGCACTATTTGTTTTTTTTTTTGTTTTTTTTCCTTGTGCGCATCAGTGAGAATCTCCATGAATGCTTGGAAAATTGTGTTTCACAACACAGCTATATGGAAGATCTTTCACGGCCACTGAGTTTGAAGAAGTATCAACTCTGAGTGTGAAAAAAAAGAGCTTGTTAACTGACTGTGAGTTTGTGGGCTTGGGTGGAACAGAGATCTTATATACTGTAAGATATATCGTGCAACGATTATTGCAATATATAAACACCACAAGTTATAGTGTTGACGGAATGAGCAATATTGCGGTATTGCAAAGGGTGGGTTGGTGAGGCATATCGTTACAAGTTTTTTTTTTTTTTTTAACTGCAAGAGACATCGTCAATGTCAAAAGATCTCAAATGCTGCCAGGAAACGTAGACATGCCAATGTTATTGGTAAAAGAACATCTCCATATCTTAAAGGGATAGTTCGCCTATTTAAGACATGACGTTGTATGCAATCCTCACCAGCACTATAGTGCATACACATTAGTGCCGATTAAAACTGGAGGTATGAATTTTTTTTGTGGGCGGTTTTGTGATGTAAATGAATCAAGCTTTCAAACGCATATATTTTTTTCTATTAAAAACGCACAGTTTTGTGGCCCCGGAAACTAACCGGGACTACTTTCTTGAACAACTTCAAGCGGCCAGAACTCGGACCAGGGAGGTGACCACTGAGTGAGACAATGTGTATGCACTATAATGCTGGTGAGGATTGCATACAACGTCATGTCTTAAATAGGCGAACTATCCCTTTAAATCAGGGCTGTGTAGACTTGTTTGACGTGTTAAGAATCTTGTTATGCAAAGTTTATGAACAGATAGGAATAAAAAAAAAATGTGAAGAATGTAATGATGATGATGACATGATTTGGTTTTCATTTTAGACTAGCATGAACTGCATCTGTTTTTGTGTTCTACTTGCAAACTGGCACTTTTTGCACTTTAAATAGGAAAATATTGTGTTATTTATGTTATTGTTTTATTTAATGTATGTTTCATGTTCCTATTGACTTGAAAACCTTATACCCAAAGTGTATGTAAGTATGGTCAGTATTAAAGTTGAATAAAAGCATTATTTTTCCAAATGGATTTTTTTTTTTGTTTGTGCCTTATTCCCTTTTCTGAAAATATTGTCTCTTATCATTATCATGAGCCACCATATCGCCCCACCCCTACCAATTAGTAATTATCATGCATTTAGCCCATAGAAAACTAATAACGACAACAGTTCTGCTGGCCGATTTTTGTAAACAATTCATTTGAGGTGCTACTTGATGTTTCCAAGATTCTTATTCACTTAATTGCCTAAAAAATGACTATCAGCATCAAACAACCGGCTGTAAGCACATGTTTGTGCAATTGCTCATAAGACAAAGGAAGGAATATGTTTAACCCTTAAAACCCAACCTAATTTGAACCTATTTTGAATATCTCCTGAATTTGAATTGAATCTATTGCTAACTGGGCTAAAATCCAAGGTAAAATCTTCATAACAAAACAATTAATGTCTTACGGTGTGAATGACCAAAGATTTACAAGGTGCAACTTCAACTTCTAAAAAAAAAGTGTGCGTTTCTGTAGTTTGCATCTCAGGACAAACAGTATAGAAACCACCGCTGTTTGACCCCGCCTGCTGTTTGTGATTCAGATTTTTGTTGTTGCAGAATATTTCTTTTTCAAAAAAACATGCTTCAAATGCTACTTGGAGTGTATTCAAGGTACTGTATATGTTCAATCAGACTCTAGAAAAGACCCTGAATTGGCCTCTGTATTGCCTCACCATCCACACGGACATGACGCTCTTGCAAGACAACTGAGGATTCCTATTCGTTTACCAGGTTTGCACGTACAGTAAGTATATACGGTACCTATCTTAGCAATAGGTGTGCGTGTCAGTGTGTCGAGTAGATTCACATGCAAGGATTTGCAGCTTAGAGAAGGATGATATCTTTTCTAAGCAAATCTCATTATTTTTAATTGGCTGTATATTTAGCGCGTACACCTGAGTTGGGTTGAATTCTATTTTTATGTAAAGTGACTTGGGCGCAGGGCAAGTTCAATGACTCAGGTAGTATTTATATTGCTGTCGCCAGTTTAGATTTGCATAACATTCGATTTTTGATGTCGCTGCGTGAGAAATATCACAGGCAAATACACATTTTCCGTCATTTCCCTACACACAAGCTCCGTGTAACATGCCATAGTTTGTCCTTTTAAAAGATAACCTTTCTTTGTGCATGTGTTGTGTGTTTGAGCTGATTCCCTCGCTCCCTGTGCAGCTTCTTTTTTATTTTCTCTCCAGTCTATAAACCCTGTCATTAGAGTGCACTCATTTTACTTTCTTTCGCATCCTCTCCTCTTCCATATCCGTGCCCTCGTGCACCCATACTGTAAGCTTTTCTCTTTTTCACACGCATGCCTCTGTCGACCCTCCCCCCCCCACCCCCCCCCGCCCCTCCCTCCTCAACCCTCTTTCCCCCTCACCCCCCCCCCCATCTTTTCCCGAGTAATCAGCTTATCCTATGTGTGTCCAAGCCTCTATGTCTGCGTTCCTCCTCTCTTTGTTTCGGGTTCATTCAGCAGGGAGATTAGAGATGCCTATTTGGTGCCTTTGTCTTCAACCGACGCCGTAACGCCGAGTTCCATCGTACGGCAATAGCCTTGTCATCGCAAGCTGCAACCACTTATGACAGGTTTGTCATTTCTTGATCAATGTCAAGAGACAGGCCCAGAAATCTCCTCACTGGTCAGTGAGAGATCAAAGACTCCACTTGCTACAAATCGACACATTGGCTGCTTTTAATAATACAATGTAAAATAAATAAAGATGTCATAGACATCAGGGTTGGGGTCAATTGTAATCACGTAACTGATAATTAATTACAATTATGATGTAATTCTAAGAGTAATTGTAATTGGAAAGATTGTAATTTAATTGTAATTGAGCTCAGCCAATTGACTTTTTAATTGTAATTGGCAGGGAAATTCTATAAAAATAGTCGTTTATAATTTAAAGGCAAACCTGTGGAAAACATGTTACCGTTCTATGGCTTACACATACATACTTAACAATTATTAAAATGTGTTTTATATACACTTTTATGACTATCTGTCAGTTCTTTTGAGGATCATTTCATTATTTAAAATAAACAAATACAATGAAATTGATGGGTATATTGACAGAAAGAAAAAATGCTCATACGCCCAAACCAAAAATATTAATACCAATGGATAACATTGTGTATTTTACATCAGATTTAAGACATGAGTCAAAACCGACCTGTTAACATAAGAGATGCTAACAGAAAGCTAACACAAGAGAAAGAATACGTTTTATGGGGTTATTTATTTCAGGCTCAGTAACTGTGATTAATTGAAATTGAACTGTGGTAATTAAGAACGTAATTGCAAGTGAATTTCAGGGGGAAAATAATCATTGTAATTTTAATTGTAATTGGAAAAAATGCAGGTCATTGAAAACATAATTAAGTTGTAATTGAACATGGATAATGAAGATGTAATTGGAATTTTAAAAAATATATCAACCCCAACACTGACAGACATAAACAAAATAAACTAAAATAGCTCTATATCTATAGAATTCCACGATTATTGTATTCACTGGTTTTAATAACATGGGTTTGGGTACGAGAACCGTATGGAAACAATCATCCAAATCCATAAAAACACTGGGATGAAATGTGGTATTATCTCTACTTCCTATTTAAACATTTACTAGTCCCACCAGCCTTGGTGCAAAAGTTGTTGTTTTTCTTCATATTCAATAAAGGCAATGAAAAAAGCACCATAATCCTGAAATTACAAGATTCCCCTGGCTCACAGCAGAGATGATCAAATGCCAGGAAGAAGTAAATATCATAGCATGTATTCCCTTCTTGCAAACAGTGCAGAAAAGAAGTCTAAACTCACAAAGTTTGCCCATCCACTCATCATCTCCGAAGACACCTACAGAAGTGTACTGGGCCCCACTCCCATCCCTTCCTCACTTCCATCACTTTGTCCCTGGCATTTAATGTAGTTGCAAACTCAAGCAAAAAGAAATACATCATCATTTTTGTTACCTTCCAGGAAACGCTCATAAAAGATGACCTTTTCCACTTCAATGCAAAGTAAATCCAGACTATCACGTCTAATGATGCCGAGCCTGTCATGGTTGCCAGTGTTGACAAGTTCCTAGTGAATTCCCTCCCTGTGCTTGGGAATGCCTGTGCAAAAAACCTGAATCACATTATGGTAAAGTATTGCACGCCAGCTTCTGTATTCATGAAAAAGAACTGACTGTTTTTAAAACAAGATGTCCAATTAATACTTTGTGTGCTTCACAATTTAATTGTGACTCATTTTGGGTGCAGCCGAGGCTATAAAGGATTTCTGCTGAGCGTTAGTAACTCTTCCATAATGATACTACCTAAAAAAAACCATATCTCATTAAGCAATCAACCTGACGTGAAATAACGAGAATCATCACAGGTTTGGGAAAGTTTTTCCAAACTTAGCTTCGGTATAACAATGTTTTCTGACATTATGCTGCAACTGGTCTCCAGTTTAATGGCTGAGATCGTTAATCAACCAGTCAATGTTAAAACTATCAGAGACTATACCAAGAGAGGACACAGCCTGAAGGACCCCTTCTGTCTGGCTGCTGATTCACATAATGATACTAGTAAAGCGGACGTGTCAGACATCAGATTTATTCTAAGGGTATTACACCCACGAGATTCCATACTACATTAAGTGCCAATTTAGAGATCTGCGGTACAGTACTTTTCCAACAGCGGTTCCATGTGTGACAGCTGCATTAAAGTCACACCATTCAATGAATGGTCAATTTAATTTTTTTCATCAAGAACCCGACCAGAAAGTGTTCCCCAGACAACACACGCCAGCTGAATTAAAATGACTTTATGTCTGTGGTATCAGTGAAAAGATTCCTCGGCAGACGCACTCCCCACCATGAGGTGAAGTGATGGCATCATCAAAAAGAGGCAATAAACCAGAGCAACCGCTGCTCTTTCATTGGTGGAGCTCAGGCGCTCAGGGGGAACCCTCAGCACTCAGACTCAATCAATACAAACGTTGCGTTTTACAGCCATGTGCTCACATCTTTGCAGCACCCCATCAAAAGCAGGAGTTCCACACTCAGCACGGAGGCTGGTTTTAATAACAGACACACCTTTACAGGAAGCCTATACTCTGACCAGCGATGCGTCAATTACAGGATTGGCAATTTCCACCCCCGCTGTAATGAATTAAAACATCCCATGGTAGCATACCAGCACATAAAAAAAGAGGGTAGAAGTTGGGTTTCTTTTTAGGATAGAGAGTGAAGCGACTGATCAAAGGAAAAGCCGGCTGAGTGCTGCGTGTTATAATAAGGGCTCTTGTTAGAAACAAGGTGAATTAATTCATTTCAAGGCTGTCGCTGTTGTTATTGGGTTTGTTTAATTTGCCGCGTCTTTGTGAAGCGATGGCTTAAAGCTGACAGCTCGGTAAATGCTCAACCCTCATTTTCCCAACCCCATGTTGCTGCACAGGGATGCGTCTTCCCAGAGCACCTGAAGAAAATCTTTTCAGTTATCGCTTTACAAAATCTCCAGAGTCCTTCACTACCACCGGTCTGTAAACTGCATTTGCTTTTATTATGACAGTAGCAGGTGAGATTGATATCATTTAATGTGATCTAACATTGGCTGCGCAGGCATATGTGAAAGAGATCTGCTTCAGATTGATGAGCTCTAATGGAGTCGTGTTTTGGTGCTTGTGACTCCTCTGAGAACTGATGATAGTGGTGCAGTGCTGCAATCTAAATCTGCTTAATTTAGTCGCAAATTACTCATCAACACCTCTGCCTTATTGAACCGAGAGTTCCTCTTTCTGTCACCCGCGCACGTGCAGTGTTCCAGCATATCTAGCAATATGTGGGAATAACATGAAGACACAGCAACATGCATAATGTAAGATGCAGATCATCCCAAGGGCTGGAAAACTCGTGGCTAAGAGCTTTGTTGAGATTTTAATCAATCAGTCACTGCGATTTAATTAATTGGCACGATGAACAGGAGAAATAATTGGTTTTCAGCCAGATGTGAATCTTAGAAACCAATGCTTGCCAATCAGGACTCATTTTATAATCACAAAACTGATCTAGACGATAAAGCACTTAGAGGATCAAGAAGAATGAACACATTAAACAATAGTTTTAAAATTCCAACAGGACACATTTGTTTGAGCCCCTCTGCGTATTGTACTTGGGAATATTCAAATGGCAGGTTGTATCTGTGATGTGTCAGAATGACAGTCATTTGAGTCGGGGGATATGTGTTTAAACAAAAAAAAAACAACCCATTGGTCATTAATTGGCATGATTTGTATGAGAAGACTAATCGTCTCTGTATGCTAGAGTGTGGAGGTGCAGAAAAATAATGAGGGTTGTCTGATTGTATAATTGAAGCAGGGAATGTTATTACAAGTGGCTTACATTGATAACAGTGATCAGGCTACAGTGTAATGAGACTAGGTAACCAGAGCTTGAAACTAATTTAAGTGCAACAGAGTCTATGCATATCCAGGTCTGAGATTAAAAACCGCTGGTTCGGTTCAACGCTGGTGGAGCCCAATTGAAAAAAAAAAGAAGCTTAGGCCTCTTATTAATGTCACAGTGGCTAGGCCGTTATTCCCGCAGGCTCTGTGTACCTCGGCTCGCTAATGAGTCATTGCTTATCAGTCGGCCTTGTTAACAGGCAGAGGCCTCCTATCCAAAACCGCCTACTGCTATTGTGTGCTAACCCTACTGTGCACTAGCCAAATGTTTTTTTGTTTTTTTTCATCTCGGCACACAGGAAGTCAAAAGTAAACAACAGCAGCACTCACAGGAAGCGGGATTTGAGCCAACGAGAAAAGAGCGGGTCCAGAGGGGAAGAATCCCATTTTGTTGTGGGATAAAGTGAACCGCTGGTACGCACACACACACGCGCAAACCCTCCCGCCTGTAAATCTTACCACGCTAACAATTGGTCCACAGTGCTCCCATCCTTTAATCCTTTTCATTACCGGACTCTGCTGGAAGCATCGGGATTCATTCTGCGGTTCTAACTGGCAGAACTGGCTGGGGTAAATAAACGTATAGGCATGAATGCAAACATTCTACTGGGGTTCAAGATGTGGCTGCTGTGGAGTTGAGGGCCATGTGGATGATGATGGGAGGTCACAACACACTGCTTTACTTGCTGTCAAACGATTGCTCCAACAGACAGAGCCATGCACTCAACACCACAACCCTGAGGTAACTGGGTCAACAGTCCAGAACAGGGGCACAGCTAGCCAACTGCATGCCTAATCCGACCCTTCCGAGGGGCACTTTCATCCACAGCGCCTGGCTGCACATCCAGCTGTGGAAAGCAATATGTCAAATGCACTGCAATTAGTGTCTCCCCAAATACTTTCACTTGCTCTAAGTTGGCGCTGTCCTCTTTGTGACTTTGACATACATTAAATGAAGATGCGAGAGTTGTGGGAGCCTGAGGTTGGTTAACGATATTAAACAGTCATGACATGCACTGTGCAGCTGTGTAATGATCATCTATAACCCATAACTCTTTAAGGACGCGTCCCCCCCTCCCCATGTTTCCCTTTCTGAGTGATAAAAACCAACAACTTACACATTTTTTATTTATCATAAAGTACAGCAGTAACAAGCAGCCCTCTCTAATTTCTCATCTGCTCCCACATTGATTTGCTGAGCTGATCGTTTTTTTTTTCCCTCTCTGATACATAACATTGAATTATTTATGCTAAGAAGACCCTTCTGATCTTGAGCCTCTTAACATGGTGATCGCCATAACGACAGCATTATCTAACTGCCCCCCCCCACCCTACTCCATCTTCTACTTAACAGCTCTGCTGCTGTGTCACAACAACAGCAATCAGACAGATTGAAGCAGATGTGGGCAATGGACCCTGTGGCTTACTCACATTTCCCTCCAAGAATGACTTTTTGGAGTTCGCCACTTTTTCTGAAATGCAAACACATGCTGCTTGAGAATAGACTTGAATATTTATCTCTTCATTTATTGGCCAATGGATATGAACTAGAGGCCGACCGATATAACATTTTTAGGGCTGATACTGATATTGGGGGCTTTAAAAAGCCGATATCCGATGATAACCAATATTTTAGTCCATAGATGAGATATTGGCCGATATATGAAACAGGAACATTCATATACAGAGGCTATATATTGTTCAGGAACACAAAATCTAATATGATTCACAATAAATAAGCTAAACACTACTCAATTAAAATAAAGAATATATAATTTGGAACACATTAAACATAAGGACTGTAAAGCCTGTGATAAAGAAGAAAAGGCAAACTTGGGCAAACGGTATTTCTGGAACACAATGTACAAATAAAGTTGCTCAAATCACAAACAGTATACATGGATAAATCAAAAATGACATAATGAGTTTGTGCACTTCTCTCTGTGTTGTAACTCTGTCATCCCTTAAAACGCAGAAAGCACAGAGCCATGGAATTTCCACATAGCAAAAAGAATATACAGTACATCAGTGACATCTCATTATTCGGTCGGGCTATTGACCAATGTCGATAAACCAGTGATAGCTAAAATTGTCCGGATTAATCGGGCGCAACAATTAACTGGTCTGGCTTTAATTTAAATCCTTAAAAAAATAGTCATTACCACTTATAAAACTCTATATGATGATGTTTCTGCATCACTGGTAAGACTAAGAGCAGTAATAGTAAGTAATGTACCATTTTTACAAATATTTAGGAAGAGTAGGCCTGTGTCATTCCTTTAACGTCATTGATTTAAAACCATAATGCTGCAAAGAAAAAAAAAAAATCAATGGCAAAACACTTTTTTTTCAAGTCTGCATCTCTGCATCCCTAGCTTCCACCCTCTTCTTCAGTGTGTTTTCTCCTCTTCTAAAAGCTGTCAGACATCCCAAGCCTAATTACTCTCTTTGACTGACATGATAATGTAAAACAATGCTTAGATGAAACCAAAGCAAGAATTTGTCATGCATGGTCAGGCTTCTCTCCAGGTAAACGTTAATCATATGTGACATGTGTCTGAACGTGAGCCAGAATCTTTTTTGGACCCAAATAACCAACCATTTCATGGATTATTTTTTCTTTCATTTTTCTAAATGAGCTCCGCTGCCTGGGTCATCACTCTAACGAGAGATTGATATTTCATCATCTGAGGTTCAATCCCTAGATTGTTTGCGCTTTTCTCATCTTTTACAGCTTTCACGGCCTTGACAGGCTCCCATTTGCATCTGTTAAACAGTGACCTCATCTCTATTTCTTGACACAAGCAGATTGTTCTTCAGCTATTACAGCACTTATCAGTCTGAGGCAACCTGACAGTTCTTCACGTTTCCATATTACATACATAAACTTGCATAAACTCAGCCATAGATCTAATTCGGAGAAGAAAATCAGCTGTTGTGGATAAACGTATTCCAAATGGAGAAAACATGTGGTTTGCAGGTCCATAGAATTAGTGTTCAGTGTGCATGTGTCCATGCATATGTACAATGCATTGAAAATTGATGCATTCGGTTTTCTAAAAAGCGTGTAGGTGTGCACAAGTGAAGATGAGAGGCCACTGAGAATAGATGTTGCAAATGCAAATCAGGATCTGTTTCTTAGAAGCCTTCCAGCTTGGAATCGCACAACTCTTTGCCAAAATGTAAGCAATTATATCTTAACTGCGATGAGAAATCAGTCGCAGGATGTGACTGAGGTCATTCAGCTTCCTGTAGATTTAGACTCAACCATGATGCATCATTTTGCTTCCAGCAGTGTTTGCTCTCAAAGGATCGCATTACCAGTAGCCATTCACTTGAGTGTTATATAACTGGAAAACACACCGGACAGTATATTACTGTTCGCTTAGCGCTCACAGTAGGGATGATATCATTACAAAGTGCTTCTCTCATCACATCCGCCTGTAGCCGCACCCATCACTTTGAGCTTCAGCCACGACGTGTGTCATCTATCCGTGGTGTAAACGGCCTTGCTGCTATATAAGAAACTAACACGAGTTATAGCGCAAGGATGGTGTGAACAGTCATGTGAGAAAGTCAGTCAGATGCTGTGTAGAACAGAAAATAAACCAATTTTGCATGTTTCTGCCAAAAACTGACAAAGTGGACAAGCCTATGAGCCTGAGAAGAAGCTTTGCACTTCATTAAGGATCTGAGACCCCTCGTGCAAGTCACACGCAGTCCTGAAAAACAACTGGACAAATTCCACTGGGGTGCAGGGAGGTGGGGGTGTCTCATGTGCTTATTCATGGCTCTCTGATTCTCTTGTCATAATACAGGAAACAACAAAAAAGACTCAAGTCAACAGATAAGGGGCACAACCACAGACAGAAAAAGAGGGTCAGCGAGGTCAGGGGGCCCCATGGGGAGAGGGAGAGATGGAGAGAACAGGGAAAGAGATGTACTCACCATAGACGACGTTGCTGTAAACCGCAGTGGTGAGTAGTACTGTCAATAAGATGGCACTCCATAATGCGGAGAGGGCTGATGGGAAGACCATGGTCAGGCAAACAGGTCCGCCTGTCTCACTGAATCCTCAGGAGGGGCCAAGGAGCTCTGGAGCGTCACCTGCAGAGAGAGCAGTGGAGAGATAAAGAATACAAGCAGGGAAGGCCAACTGGCCGCTAATTGCATCCCTTGCCATTGGTTGTCGACAACTGAATAAACGCTTGGCCCACCCGTTACTCACGCGTGGCTCCATGGGTATTCATCGATCTGCTCATGTCACACTGTAGTGAGGGAAGCAGGAGCGAGGATGGGGGGGGGTCGAAAATGATGGAGGAAGGAATTGCATGGTGGAGAGGATATTAGCATCACTAGCTCACTGTAAAAAGAGTTTTGGTGTCAAACCTTTAACTAAAGTTACTACCCCCAGAATGTAAAATAATGTAAACATCATAGATCAATTAATCCAATACAATTTACTCCAAAAAGAAAATAAAATGGTGGAAATTGCTGCTTGAAAGTTTGTTTTCATCTCCACCCTAAACACTCTGAGGACAGTGATTCTCTTGACGCCATTGTTGTTCTAGTTGCTTCCCGGAATTCCCCAAGATGTCAGAATAAAGTAAAAACACTTCTGTGCATCTATTCTAGGATACTCTACATAATGCAATGTGCGAAAAAGTCAATAAACTGAGTGTTTGGGATGAAAACAAACTTTGAAGTGGCAATTTCAAACTTTTTTCAGAGGTTTGATTCATTGATCAATGAGGCCTACTATGAGTTTATCCAATAAAAACACATTGAGGGGTGGCAACTTTAGAGCATATCTTCATGAATACCCTTTTCTCAAGTAATCCAGCTTTCTTCCACAGTCCAATAAACAGGTGTGTCAAACATGAGGCATGCAGGCCAAATCCAGCCTGCCACAGCATCTAATTTGGCCCGTGGAATGAGTTTTGGGTTCAACACATAATTCAGTTCAAGATAACTGTAACTACATGTTTCAAACCTTAAGTTACTTATTTTATTTTAAATGACGAGGACACAAACATGTTGTAATTACACATCCATCCATTTTTTGACTCGTTTGTTCCTATTTTCAGTGTCGTGGGTGTCTGCTGGAAGCTATCGCCAGCCCTCATTGGTCGTTAGGCAGGACACCCTGGACAGGGTGCCAGTCCATCGAAGAAAAACAACCAGTCACTCCTATGGCTAATTCAGAGACTCCAATTAACCCAAGAGTCATGTTTTTGGAATGTGGGAGGAAGCTGGAGTACCTGGAGGAAACCCACACAGCATGGGGAGAACATGCAACTCTACATAGAGAGGACCCAGGTATCTACACAGGACCTAAACGAGATATGACATGCTAACCACTATAAGCCATGGATGTATCCGCATGTAAACTCAATTCATTTGACCTCATACCATTAAATGTGGACTATGGTAAAGGATTGGATGGATGGATGGATGGATGGATGGATGGGTGGATGGATGGATGGATGGGTGGATGGATGGATGAATGGATGGATGGATGGATGGATGCAAGCGGTGAAAGCGTGTTAGTTGATTCAAGGAAGAAAAAAAAGAGGAGGTGCCGAAAAGCACGTGCCCGCCCGCCGAGAATAAAACCCGCGCTTCGCACTCGATTGGAGACAAAGTGACGCGCAACAATAACATAGGCACATCTGACACGCTTTCTGTGTGTGTGTGTGTGTGTGTGTGTCGTAAAGTCACAAACTCCTTCTCTCTATCTCTCTTCCCCTGCACGCGCAATCCTTAAAATAGCAAGTGTGCGCAGAGGTGAGTCGGTCCATCTGCGACGCGCTCTCCCAGAGGTAATGCCTGCGGGACGGGCGGGTATGTTGGGCGGGGACGGGGGTGGGGACGGTGATGGTGGTGGAGGAGAGAGGAGGATGGGATGGGATGTGGAAGGACTGGGAGGGGAATGTGTGTTTATTGTTGCTCCAGCTCTTCCTGTTGGGTGATGGCGAGAAATGAAAACAAAAACTGGAGCAAGTGCATCCGGAGGAAATAACTGCGTGCGATTTCACCCAAGTTCATCACTTTTGTGTTGGGAGAGAAGCACAGTGCTAAATATGATTTCAATAGAAAGACACCCGACCTGCGTCGCTGCAGAATAAAGGATGTCCAGCTTTCTCCAACCTGTCCCGCACTTTGCGGGAACATTTTGGGAAATGCGCTCAAACATGCACGCACCGCGATGCTTCCATCGGAGAATGAATGAGCTCAGAAATGAAGAATAATAGGAGGCGGTGAAACACACGCATAGTCAAACACGCAGGGATTACATAGCTCTCCCTCTCGGACTGGAATAAAGGATTACGCACGCACGCACGCACACACAAACGCATTCCTGGAGACGGAAAAGCGCCAGCAGTGACAGGTGCCTCCTGCAGGCTCCCACAGCCATGAGTGGAACAACAATAATACAAAGTGTGTAAGGCATTGCACGGTCATACGCACACACACACCCCGTTATTTCTGGACTCCGGAGTCGGGCTGTGTTGGTCTCTGTAGGTCTTCCACCGGTTAGATCCCTCCTTAGATGCGCAGCAGTCCTCTCACTTTTGGAATATCTCCTTTGTTTCTTCTGTTGGATCTTCTTTTATTTATTTATTTGGTATCCTGTGCGCTCTTTTTCTCTCTCACACACACACACAAACACACAGAGAACGTGTGTTTGCGTCTCTCTCCACGGCTACCGTTCACTGCAGCAAAAACAGACTGTCTGAAAGACGAGAGGGAGGGGACAAGGGATGGAGGGAGGGCTGAGTGGAGGAGGAAGGGAGGGATGAAGGGGGGGGGGTTAATACGATTTGGCCCGTACCACCGGGATAACAGAGCCAGAGCAGAGCCCTGAAGAAGATGGAGCTGATAGAGTGATCTCAGCATACTGAAGAATCGCCATAATAGTTTATAATGCTCCACAGTCGGTCTGCTCTTTATGGACCTTATCTGGCTTTGAGGAATCGTTATCATTCACTGTAGTGGAGCGTTCACAGCAGGGCTTCCCCATGATTGCTGTCTTTATCTAAATGTCTGCTGGGAAGTAGTAGAAGTAGATGTTCTTACAGGCTTCGGTCATCATATCTCCTGAGACAATTAAGACTCCATCGGAAGTTATTTTCATGGTTCTCCTTAGAGTGGGATGTTAGGTACAGAACTATTACCACTATCTCACAGATAGGCCCTTTATTTTCCATGGGCCTTATAATTTACCACCTTGAGTTTATACGATCTTTGGCCTTGGCAAGTACTTTGTCCTCATAGATTGAAGCTTATCAATCTATCCATCTCATACCTGTCAAGTTTTGGATTTGAAAATAAGGGAAATTTTCTGGCGCCCACTACGAGCCGTCCCACCCTAACCCAACAAGCTCCAGTATCCCTTATATTTTAAGATAGATGTACAAGAAATATAAAATAGCCACTTATCAACCACTTACTAAATACAATTATGTGATTAGAATCTGGTAGGTCGACCTTTATTAACATTAAAATGCTGTGAACATTCCTACTAGGGCTGGGCAATATGGACCAAAACTCATATCTCAATATTTTTTCTCAAAATGGTGATATATGATATAAATTTAGATAATTTTAGTTTGAATGAAGTCTGAGAAGAAAGAGAATTCTGGGTTGGCTGATATTTCATGATGACTTACGTTGTTCCTTTCGCTGTGGTAGACGTTAAAATCTCAGTTATTAATCTAACAGAACGTGTAAATGTGTCCCATCTTGCTGATCTTTAGGAATATAAACTCTCTGTTCCAGTTTCCAAGGTATTTACACGAGTTCTTTGTTTTTTTTCGTCTTCATCTCTTTTCTGAGTTGTTTCCGGGTTTGTTGCCGCCGTCGGCACTAATATCGCGAGAACTGTCGCTCAGGCCATTTCAGGTGGAAGTTCTTGTGAGGCGAGAGACGGCGTTCAGTTTAGTAAGGCATCTTTTTATTATTATTACATTAAAATACGGGATATTTACGGGAAAATACTAATACGGGACGATGGCGGGAATGAGGGGTAAAATATGGGAGTTTCTCGGCCAAAACGGAATACTTGACAGGTATAAATTTTCCGGCGTCCGCTACGAGCCACCCCACCACCCCAACCAAGTTCTCGTATGCCAGTTTAAGACAGGTATACAAAATATATCACACAATTGGGTGATTAGAATGTGGTTGGCCAACTTTTGTTGACATTGTACGTTATAATATAGCCTAAATGAAAATATAAAAGAGTATATGAAACACACTTGTTTTATTTCATATAATCACAGTTCATATACACGTTAACACATTGCATATATATATAATATATTTCATATTTCTCATGCTCACCCATGTGGTTCTCTGGTATTCAGTAATGACTTATCATACAGTTTTGTTGCAGACTTTACATGCATTAACACTTTTGGAAGGAGTGTATATTTGCGCTGCCTGAGCTTGGCTGATTTTTCATGCTGACTTACGTCGTTCCTCACCCGTGGGAGATGCTAAATTCTCAGTTACAAATCTTACAGGACGCGTAACTGCTCCTCTTTAGGAAGATAAATTCACTGTCTCATTTTTCAAGGTATTTACACGACTTCTTTGTTTTTGTTTTTCGCAGAAACGCCTTCTTTCATCCATCCATCATCTGTTGTTTCCAGGTTTGTTCCCGCTGTCGGCACTAATCTGAGAGAACTGCCACCTGGGGCATGCGGGTATAGTTCTCGCGAGGCTCGTGACAGCATTCAGTTTGTAGAGGCAGAGGAATGTTTTCATTTATTATCTTTTAATTATCATTACATTATAGTTTGGGATGTTTGCGGAAGAATACTAATACGAGAGGATGGCAGGAAAGAGGGGTAAATTATGGTAGTTTCCTGGCCAAAACGGGAGTCTATCCCCCACGTTCCCACGTTAATGTGGCAAACTTTCAGTTATCTTGAAATGACAAATGGATTTGTTTATTTATTTGTCTATTTGTTTGTTTGTTTGTTTGTTTTTAGCAATCGGTATACAAAATAAGCACTTCCTTCAACTAACACTGGATAATATACAGTTATTAGGTATTACACTATATGAAATCCTATTGGCAGTGGCTATTCGTACGGTTGCCATAACAATATACCAGCATTCTATCCATACGCAGCGCCCCTCATTGGCTAGTTTAGGTCACGTGACTAAGACTAACCCTAAGACGCTACATACGTGTACTTTGGTAAACGTACCAACCGTGCGAATAGACACTTTCTATCCTATTAAGACAAATCACATAAGACACTGGCTACATGGTGCTAACCCACTCTCATAGCTATATGTACACCTCCAGGGATTTATATCACATAAAAATCAGTTCATCATTAGGTGATTCTTATTTTTTAGGTGTTTTGTCTTTTAAAGTAACCATAATGCTCTCTGTATTAAAGGTGTTATAGAATTAAAGGTTGGTTGATTGATTGCTGCAATGAATCTTATTTACTCCAAATAATAGCCGGCACAAACAGTTGTTTGAACAGCAGCTGTTACCATGGTAACAGCCAATTGTGTGTGTTTTTTGAAGATAAACAAGGCATATGGAAATATCACATTTAAACATCAAATGCGATCTTGGTTTATATTAAAACAACTTTACAAAGAAATATCTTTTCTATTGATTAGCTATACTTGGTAACTGGTACTTATGCAATGACACCAGACGTCCCAGTTAGATTAAAGAATAGTCATCCTCAAATCCTTATAAATACAGCTTGTCGATGTCTTTTAACCACTTTTAGGCCAAAGCATAGCATCATGCTACTGTAGCGTTTTTTTCCTTGTCAACATCAGAGGGTGGTCCTTTAGGAGTTGACGTTTTATGCATCAGGTCCATTCGGGAATCAAATTCCAAGGGAGGGAGGCGATGAGGGGTGGAGAGTTCCACTTGCCAGAGAGGATTAAGGATTAGTTTTGCTGGCGGATTAGGTCTGAGTGTGTAGGGAGGCAAGATAGGGTTAAACATGGATGGAGGCTGGCACACGAGAGCCCAGGCAGGGGTTGGTGTTGGTCGTTAGATGTAGAAGCTGATGTGGATGGAAATAGAAATAGGAACCTCCCCTAGTTGTTTAAACGGCTTTGTGTTCTTTGAGGGATCTTGAAGCACTTGCTTTTAAAAGCCTAATATTTTTCCTGGATCCAATATTAAATTTGTGCTTTGTGTATTTGGTGAGGAATAATTTAAATCTCACTGAGGGTCATTGATTTAAAAAAAAAAACAAAAAAAAAAAACAATTGCTCTCCCTCATTTACTATAAGGTAAATATTATTGTGTTTGTTTATATGGTTTATATGGACCCCAAGTCTGAAATAAAGGTATCTATCTATCCATCTGTCTGTCTGTCTGTCTATCTATCTATCTATCTACCTATCTATCTATCATTGCTGATCCCATGATGGACCAAAATGATGTCCTGATAAGGCTGGAGTAGTCTTTAAGCTCCAAAGAGGAAGATCAAATGATCTCAATCTTCTACATTTGCCCCTGTATTGTCTGTCTCTAAGAATTTGCGGCATCAAAGTTGAAGACACTGGTTCTAGTTCTCCAGGTGATGACAGACTATCTCAATTCATCTCCAAACATAAGAAAGGTGAAAAAAAAAAGTCCAAAGTCCACCCAAGGTGCATTTAAAGTCACCCTGAGGTTTTAAAAGAGCTTAACTAACAGAAATACTAGCTTTTCTCCACTCGCACCTCCTAATCGTAACTACAGCCTTTAATTCATTGTGAATTCTGCAGTCGCTCTTGAAATAATAATCATGATTATTTTATGTGCATTGGGATCCAAGACTTTTATCTTGTAGTATTTTTGAAGGTCAAAGGGAAATAAAATGCTCCTCTAATGTCCTTAGGGTTATAACAAGTCCCTCACCGTGGTTTATTTATATAAAATGACTGTGCTACTGCAGATCTCCGTTCCCCACATTCAGCACCTGCTCGCAGTTGCCATCTATAATTAATGACAAACTCTGCATATAAGAAACTTTAAAAAACATATTCTTTTTTTTTTTTTTTTGTCTTTCTTGCAGTGAGTCATTAATGTTGGATCTACTCACAGGTCTTTATGTCTTCCTGTGTCTGTAAACCAAATGGGAGAGAAGAAAGTGTGGCATCTGGCATCATTAAACATTTGTTATGAGGATGGGGAAATAGCTTTAAATGTTGTTTTCCTGGCCCGACATTAGAAAAGTGTTTACTCTGGTGTAAATCAGCCCCAGGTGATGAAAACATGCACGCTCACTGACTTTGTGTGCATGATTCCAGTGTCCCACCTTAAAGCTATTGTTTTTTTGTTTTTTTTGTTTTTTTGTTGTTTTTTCACATCAATTCTCTGGATGCAGTCTGCGTCATAAAACAATGACCTTTAAGTGGTAAACGGGTGGCGAGTTCACCATACATTTTCAGCATGTGCTTTTATTATTCACCCCTGCTGCCCGTTTCCATTCCCTCAACAATCTGCATTTGTATCCATCACTATTGAAACATTGTCAGCGGGAGAGCTGTAAAATACACAAGATCATTTTTATCCAAAATAAGCCTTTCATCATAGATCACTCATCTCTGCCGGGACTCGAACCCGGAGCCTCTGGATTAGAAGTCCAGCGCGCTATTCCATTGCGCCACAGAGACTGGGGCGTGTGCATTCTGGGATGATGATGGGATTTATACCCCTCCTCCCAGCCTCAGCATCCTCTGTATCTCTCAGCATCAGGACCGCTGCCCCGCGGATAATAATTTCCCGCCCGGTAGGGGATGCTGCCGAGGCGTAACCATCCTCCACTAAATACCTCATTGAAACGTGTGAAGTCCCCTCCCTCCACCCCAAACTGCGCACAGTCAGTCTAAAAGTCTAACCCCCACCCCATAATAATAGATATTATCAGTGCAGAAATAAAACTTAATAAACTAAAGAGATGAAACCTAATATATGGTACATTATAGTATAGTATCAAAAACCTGCAATCCAAAAAATCATTCCCTGCAGGGATAAATTGCTCCATGTTTAATTTGGCTGCTGTAGTTCAAAACATTCCCACATGGATTCATTGTAAAAACACCAAAAGTGAGTCTTTTCCTTAAATCCGCAGACTGAGATTGGATGGATCTCATGCTCACGTGCAACACAGGCATGTTCCTGTATAGAGGTTAGAGGTTAGAGGCCATGCACTGCTGGAAAGCCTGCATGAATCAGTGAGCAATTGTGCAGGCCACACATCACATGTCAAACTCAAGGCCCGGGGACCAAATCTGGCCCTTTAGAGCATCAAATTTGGCCCTTTCGAGAAAGTAAAAATGAAATATATATATTTTTTAAATTACAAACTAATCCAGTTGTAGAGATCTCAGTCCCTCCAAATACAAAAATTCAATTAAATCCACAATATTTGCAGAGCTCAGTTTTACACTTCTTATATCACATAGCGGCATTCATTTTTAATCTGAAATTGTTGAAAGAACTCTGAATTTTTCCAAAATCTGACCATTATTCCATAAAATTTTCCGAAATTTGTAAAATCTGGGAAATTTGGGACTCATATATCACATACTTTATCATTTATATATCGTTTATATGTGGATGTGCAAACCAGGGCACATTAATGTTGAATTTTCCCACAAATAATCTGTGGCTCATTTAAGCTCAAGCTGCTCCGTATTTGGCCCCGGAACTAAAATGAGATGGACACCCCTGCCATACATATTCAGGTGGTCCTTTCAGTGTTGGTGCTTTCTGGTGCATGAAACAGTGACGGTCACATGCATTTAAATAGAAAATTATTCTATGTCTCATGTAAAATAAACAAAGCAGCGGCAAAACTGCAGATCCCAGATCATAAGCCTTGATTATTCCATACAAGCCCATATTAGTTAGTCCCTGGTATTCGCTATGCTCATTCAGCATCTTGCATTTGGCTTGTTCAACCATTGAGTTTTATCCAACACGACCCAATGATGATGAGAAGGTATAGTAGAAAAGCCTTTGAAATGCCTAAACATACAGTATCATCACATTAAACAAGAAATAAGGCTTGGGTGCCTTTGTTTAAGTCTGAAGGTTTCATTGGATCCCTAGTCTATACAGAAGTTGCTGTTCTGGTGTGGTGTGTATAGGGTAAGGGTCCCAGGTCTCTCAAATGATTGGATGAACTGCATGCTGTGTTACAGTTTTTCCTCTGCTTTTCTCACATCACTATTAACATTTGCACAGCAGTTAGTGCATTTCTCAAAACAATTCATGCAAACTGCAAAACCTAGTGGATCACCTGCAAAAGCACGTTATTTGCTCAAAATGGATAGTCCATTCCTCAAAATCAAGTATTCATGTCAATGAAACTGGCAGCGTCATCAAAATGAGAAGTCTTGACACCATTGTTTATGAATAAGGTAGTCAAATGGCTTACTCATGTTTTCATTATGACAGTTTATTCTCTCAGTGTTTTCCAATGCAAAAAAAAAAAAAATGGTCAGAACTGGGTGACACTACCTGAAAATGCTCCAGACAGCACTATACGCTACATGTACAGCCATTGGAAAACTACAGTAATGCTACACATTGCTGTAGTTAGGGGAGAAAGTGAGTACAAGACACTGAATACCTACGTTTCACTTTTTTACTGTGTATGCTCTTTGCAATTCTACAGCATTGTGCAAAAGAAAAATACACTACAGTCACTTATTTAGAGCAAACATAACAGTACATATTGTAAATAAACATAGGTAAATCATTCTGGCACGTTCAGACGTTCCTGTCTGTCTGGTCACATATTTTCATCTACATCACAACAGATATCATCCCTTGTTCACTTTAGGAGACATTTCCAGGAAAAAAATGATATAGAAATGAAATGAAGACTATTAGTTTCATTGGGAACGACTATTCAGCATCTATAAGTATTGTTCATTTTGACTCACATGACATAAGCAAATGATAATGTTATAAATTGGCAGAGAATTGTATGAAAGCAACTGATACATGTCCAAAAGCATTTGCAATTTGTTCATAGGAGGGATAAATTGCTACTAGGATGTGCACACATGACTAATGTTGTGGAGGTTGAACTAATAGTTATGAGAATTTTCATTCTGATCTGAGAAAAACTGTAAAAAAAAAAAAAAAAAACAATAATATATTAATATTAACAATAAAACATTAGATTTTTCGGTTTTTCAAAATAATTTCTGGACACAATACAATATAATTTGGACAGCAGGCTAATTCATTATTTAAAAAAATGAACAAGAAATGACATTAAATAAATTAGTAAATAAAGCAAGTCTTGAGTTGGATTTGAATAATAGAAAATAATCCAAACCATAACATATTGTGGTTAAAAGGCTGTGCCACTACATGTTTGCTACAGTCAAACAACTGGGAATTTTATTAAAATAAAAAAAAGCTACAAGCTATAACAGCAAGTTATCCAATTCAATTTTATTAATAATAAAAACACATGTGAATAAATAAATAATAAATACAGCAGTAAAAACCTGCAGCCTTTTTTTAAACAAAAAAACAAAACAGTTTTTATGTTTTTAAGAAATGAAGTTATCGGCGTGCTCAGATCTTTTCTCTAAATCTAAAATGAACCTCTCCACATTTGCTGGAGTATTGGACACTTAAATGCAGCACAGCCCCTCCGACGGCAGTGTGTTTAACATATTTATTGAAAGAAGTCTTTAGTATTTAAATCGTTTGAGAACTGCATGAAAGTGTGGGGAGCCACCCCTGGCCCCCCTTCTCGCCACGCCACTGAACACCTATAGCTTCACCTCACTACCAGGTTTTAATTCACATAAAAGGCAGGTTTACATAATCAAACTAACACCTCAATACAATATGTTATAGTCAAAGAAAAACCCCTTGAAGGTGAAAAAAGAAAAGAAAAGAAAAACTAACTGCAAAAAGAATAATTGACTTTACAATTGTCATTCAACATTTACTGGGGCATAAAACACAATCAGGAGTGTTTCATCACGTCCTAAACTTCATCCTCAGGGTACCAGAGTCAAATAGTTTTATTCTCCTTGCGTTTCCACTATGTGTAGGTCGCAACCACAATTTCTAAACTGCCAATTTGAACTGTTTAACAAGCACTTACATCCTCCAAGCCACCAGTGAGCAAATTTTATTAGAGCCAACTATATATTCGCTCCTGCTGCCTTGAAAAGTGCAATTTTATTTGATGGAAACAGACACAAACCTCGCGGAATTACAAAGCAATATTCAGTTCTTTTCCCTCCGTGTTCTGGCTAGGCCTTTTTCTGCGTTTACCGAGGTGGACCTGACAATATATGGCTGGTGGTTTTCATTCTCACTGCAGGACAGAAGATGTTGGGGTGCAGACTCAGAGCGTAGATTCAGTGGGAGGCCAGGCCTGAGGCAAGGTGCTGGTGAGGAGCCAGTTCACCCACGAGGCTTCCACATTTGGGCTCTGCATTTTCAGCCTTGCTTTTTCTTTATTTTAAAAAATGCATCGCAGCATCAGAAGCAGGTGAAGTTCAAATATGAATAACAGGATTACAGCAAACAGACCCTCAATGGACACTAAGACGTTCAACTTCAGAACAAGAAGACATGGTCATCAACATCCAATAACTCACAACCTTTTCCTAAATGTCCTAAATCTAACTTAGATGTATAGATAAGAAAAAATTATCACATCAGAATATAAAATTACTATCTTAAATGTTTTCTTAAAAAAAAGCTGTCCCCTTTGAAGATACCTCAGAGTAAAAAGATGAAACAAGGGCATTAACTCCAGAAAAAATAATTGCATGCTTCTCATTTTCGAACTCCATCAAGGTATTGATACTATGAAGCCACACACCAAATTTGGTGATCCTATCTTAAACAGTTTCTGAGAAAAGCTGTCCCCTTTGACGATACTTCGAACAGAGTATAAAGAAAAACGAAACAAGGGCAATAACTCCGGAAAAAAAAATTGCCCGCTTCTCATTTTCAAACTCCATCAAGTTATTGATACCCTGAAGCCACACACTGAATTTGGTTATCCTATCTTAAACGGTTTCTGAGAAAAGCTGTCCCCTTTAACTCTGACGGACGACGCTCAAACCTATATCCCCCTTCCACATTTTGTGGCGGGGGATAATAACAATTGACAACGACACTTCTGTAATTGTAGTGGAAATGTATATAACATAAAATGTGTTTTATGTATTACCAATAAACAAAATCAACATGAACATTTCCGGATGGATGTGACACCAAGTCGTTGATTTTGGTGCAGTGCTTACATTAAGTCAGGGATGTCAAACTCATTTTAAGTCAGGGGCCAAATATAAAGTTGTTTGATTTTAAGTGGGCTGCAAATTTTACGCGGGAAAATGAGCAATTTCAACAATATTTTCCCCAAGTTGCTCTTCGACATATCAAATACAGCAATAGGTGACAGAAATCAGTCCCTGCAGGATTTTTTTATTTAATTTTGGATAAATATTATAAATATTTATAGGAACATTGAGTCCTTTAAAGAATTTGAGATTTCTAATGACTGTCATTGAATTTGACCCACAGGAGAAAATTAAAAAAAAAAGACAGAACAAACATGAATTATTGTGTAAATTACCAAATAATTCAGTTGTAGATATCTCAGCCCTTCTAAATACACAAATTCTATTTAACTCCACAATATTTGGAGGATCATAATTTTCCCATGCTTTTACCACATGACCCTTAAGGGCCAGATTTGGCACCCGGACCTTGAGTTTGACACGTGCATTAGGTCCAAGCCTGATTTCTTGTGATTCGTTTCTTTATTTAACTTTTTTTTCGTGCTTTTTTGCACATCACCTTTATTATCCTTTTATTGATTATTACGGCTAACACAGGGATGTGTGTCGGAGCTACTTCTGACTTCTGAAGCTTTTCCTGAGCTGCCAGTCGACTGCACTGTTAATAGATGAGACATAACGGAGATCACGCTGCGCGACACTGGGGATTAGGAGTGGGAGTTGTCTTACTGGTGGACGAGTGTGAGAGGACATTGATGCCTTTTAGAGGAGGAAAATCCACAAGTAGAAGCATTGTAGAGCCACCAGCAGCACTAACTTCAATAACACAAAGTATACCAAGGTGAGCATGATGGCAGCCATTGTGTCTCACGGAGAAGTAGTTTTTTTTTTTTTTTGTCATCCTGGCTGCTCGACAAGAATTTGAAAAAAAAAATGAAAAAAAGAACTAAATCTCTATTTCCTTTTAATCAACTGATGACTTTGACATATCAAGATAGTTGAATTATGAAGGAGGGATGATATATCTCAATATCAGTGTGTGTGGTGCATACATTTCTATCCCTGCAACATCTTTCCCAGGTTACCATCTTTTTCAACTGCAGTAGAACAATCAATGCCCAAAGGTGCAAGACAATGTAGACATGCTAATATTGTTATGAAAGAACACGTCCATATCTTAAATCTGGGCTGTGTAGACTTGTTCTAGTTTGATGTTTAAAAAAAAACCTTGCCATGCAAAGGGAATAGAAATATCATTTTGGCAGATGTCATGCTGACATGATTTGGGTTTAATTTTAGACTGGCATGAATCGTCAGTCTCTTTCTATTTGCAGAGTGGCACTTTTTGCACTTTGAATAGGAACCATTGGTGTCATTTAGTATGTTATTGTTTATTTTATTTACCTATTGTGTTGAAAAGGTCATACCCTAAGGAAGTATGTAAGTCTCCCTATAAATAAAGTCAAATAAAAGCATGGTTATTTTTATAACTCCAATTTTTCTTTTATTGCCCTTTGAAAAAATAATATGCTATCGCGTCGATCGTATTGTATCGTGAACTCGTCTATCGTCCCAGCCCTAATGAATTACATAGGGTTAGAAGACGTAGGACTGCATCACATTGACATGCACTTTGATGACCACAAAGTTATTTTTAAAGGACACAAAACACAACATTGTTTTTGTGGAAAGCATAATATAGTACTTTATTTACTCTGATGCCAGCAGTCAGCCAAAACAGAACATATACATAAATATCCCAAAGAGCATTTAGTTAGCCAGATCTTTGCCCAACCCCCTCTCCCCTTCCCTTGGGTCCTCCACCACATAACCTCCAATTCTCCACTCAAAGTAAAGCCAAAGCGACGGAAGTGATGAGAGAGAGGCCAATAACGATGTAGCCCGAGCGATAGACCTCTGGAATTTTGAAGCCTTTGCCGACATCCCAAAACTAAAGAAAGGAAAGGAGAGAGGTGAGTTAGAGAAAACAAGTGGATTTGTCCACAGTCTGTGAGATTAAACTGTTCCTTTGGAAGAATGTAAAGGGAGCACAAATATAATACACTAAATATGCTAGAAGTGACATACTACAAAAAACAAAACCAAATGAGATATTCATAAGTTGTCTAAATTAAACAACACCCTTTCTGACATCTTCCATTGTTCTACCCTGACTCCCTCTTCCCTGTTCCCCTCCCCCTCACCTAGGTATAACACTGCCCTCTCTTTTTATATTTTCTCCTTCAATAAAGTGTTTCTTACCCTTCCTTAGAGGGTCACAATTATGCAATAAAATAAATGCATTTACTTATAATAAAACATGTATAGCTGTGGTGAAAACATTGCATTAGATATAGGGTTCTCCTTCGACAGCATGTGTAGACAAGGTGAGAAAATAAATATCTAAATCAATAAATAATAAAATAAAATAAAATAAAATAAAATAAAATAAAATAAAATAAAATAAAATAAAATAAAATAAACAAGATTTAGCCTTACCAGGTGCCGGATGCCGTTGTAGGTGTGGTAAGACACAGAAAAAGCGAGGCCGAACTTAGTCAGCCCGAGGAGGTACGGGCCAATAGACAGAGAATGAAGCAGGTCCAGGTAGTACGGATAGTTCCCAGGTAACACCAGCGCCGCCAATGCAAACGCTGAGATAGCTGAACACACACACAGACAGACAGACAGACAGACAGATGCACTGAGATTAAAACCAGGACAAAGTGCATCAGTGATTGCCGTGGATTCACACTGCAGTCATTAGAGAGCGGATAATGGGTATAAAACTGACATTCCTGAATAATATTTAATCAGCCTACAGATCCCTGGACACAGCCCTGTTATTTTATGAACATCTGAGTCCTCTCCTGTTATGCAAGTGCTGCTTTTCTCTCTCCTGGCTAAATGAAAAGAAGGATAGACAATGACTGTATCAAACGAGCCCTTCGTTGGCTGCCTGATAGGATGCAGCAAACACTACGGCCAAATCTAAGCTTCTATTTTGGAGCGTCCTGGATGAGCACAAAGCCAGGTGGTGCAGGATTCATTTCAAAAAAAGGTACACACAAAACGTGGAGTAACAAAAGGGCAAACGCAGGACAAAAACCCAAGCTTTTGGTACCTGCAGCTTCATATGTTAAATGAATACAGTGGTTCCTGACCTTTTTTGGATCGTGACCACATTTTGATTTCAATAATTTCCTGGCGACCCTAAAGTTTGTTATACTGTATTAAAAAAAACACAGAGTAGCCAAGATTAGTGACAAATTAACTGCATTTTATTACTTTTATCATTATTATTAACAATAACTGGATTTATATTTGACAAAGTGAAAGTTGTGTTTTGTTAAAATCTGAAGAAGTCTATGATATATTGAAGAAAAGGCATTTCTAATCAGTATTTTTTTTTTTTAATTTATAAATTACTAGACATTTCAAGCGACCCCATTTCAATTCCAGACGACCCCACATGGGGTCCCAACCCCAAGGTTGAAAAACACTGAATTAATATTTGATTGATTGATATTTATTTGTTGATGGCTGTCTTTTAACATATACAATACAATACAAGGATTAAAAATTAATTTTAACAACCAAAAATGGAATGGGCTGAATTTCACTTGTCTTTGTTTAAAAAGTGATATCACACCAAAAGGAAGACATTTATTTCTTACTCGAAATAAAATCTCTAACACTTTTAACTAAATCCATAAGTTAATATAAGGTCATCGATAGTTCTGAAGAGCTTTTAATGCAACATTCACATTTGAGACGAACACAATAGTTTGTCTGATCATTACTCTGACCCTCTGTGAACCCATTTGCATGTAAACACAATTGAATTCCGGTTTTACATCGGATTTAATCAAGGTCAGCAGCACTGCTGTGAAACGTCCCAGTTGTCCTAAATTGACCTGCCTGGGCAGCACGCATGTCTGAGAACAATCCCCGCCCCCAAACCTACTTGTATAACCACATGCTGGAATTGAACTGTATGGAACAACGTCTGTGTGTCTGTTTTGTATTTCCAGTAAATGCTCTTAGCAGGAATCAATAGTGATGGACTAAAAAATGCCCTGGAGAGACTTTGGGGGTCAATCAAAAGCTGACAGCCACTGAGCGATAGTAACAACGCTCGTGTGCTTGTACTAACAAAGATTTGTCTCGAGACAAAATCTATTTCAATAATTCGGATCATTAAAGGACAAAAGGCGGAATGATGTGTTACCTCCACTCAGTCCCACTCCGGTTCCTCTGTGTGTAATGGACATCATCATGGGGACGGACCATCTGAAACGCACACACAACAACGTACTCAGGATGCACACACACCATAAAACTAGATGTCTGGGCTTTATGCTGTGCCTGAAGACTGATCCCGATGCCCCGTCACTCAGTATTTTAATCACTAGCTACAGAGTCACGTTAAGGAGTTGCAGAAACACAGAAAAACTGCTGCAAGCTGTGGGGGGTATTAATTAAATTTTGGTTATAAATTAAGCTAATGCTCCTCGACAGAGTTGGTGGCAAATGAGCGCAAAATAAATCAGCGAAGCACAGATGGTGGAAGGAAGAGTAAGATGCAGAGTCAGTGTAAGAACACATATCTAGTGTTTAAATGATCGCAGATGACAAAGTGAGCCTGGAAGGTTGGCCCGTCAAACACTGAAAGGTAGTGTTTGGAACATTATCCACACGGTGCATTTGCACTAAATCTCAGTTAATTCGATTACCCTGTGGGTTTATTAACATAAAAAAAAGGAAGAGCCAGCTAAATAGGGCTGTGAATATTTCTACTTGGATAATGTTTTGTTTGTTTTTTGTAGTCAAGTGACTGCAACTATAAAAGTGATAAAACATCAAAACAAAAGACGGCACTTTACTTCTTACAATATTGTGTTTTCTGAATAACCCAAAAAGGAGCTATACATTTACGTTTCTCCAAAGAAGCACATGAGCTCCTAAAGTTAAAAAAAAAAAAGCTGGGAGCCCAAAAAATATGTATTGTCACAAAAAGCAGCTTTTTTAAATGTATATATTTACATTTTGATTATTCTTTTTTTCCCTCTGTAAAAGTAAACACACAGAGCATTGTTTGTAGGAGTGGTTCAAATTGATTAGTGAAGTCTCAATGAGATTACAAACCGATTTTCAATTATGAATTCATGATTATTGATTAAATTTTTTAATCAATGCTGATTATGGGTCTTCCATGTAACGTCGGTCAGCTTGAGTAACGCCTCACAGCATATTGAAAATTGTTTAGTGTAACTAAAATACCCAAATTAGGACGACTGGCCAAGTTTGTATGAAAATTTGAAAAATGGAAATAATCGATCTTTGGAATTCTAAGAATCGATTCATAATCGCCAATAATACAATCATGATTAATTGTTTTTTAGGTTTTTTTTTTCACCAGTTGTCTAACTAAAAAATCTGTGGCCACAGGGGGCGATAGTTCCCACTCTGCTGTTTCGTAGACGCCATAAAGGAGAGAAGAAGAGCTCTGTGTGCAGATTTTTTCAGGTCACGGTAGGGCTGGGCGATATGGCCTTTTATAAATACCGCGATATTTTTAGGCCATGTCACGATACACGATATATATCTCGATATTTTGCATTACCCTTGAATTAACACTTTGATGCACAAAATCACACCAGTATGATGATTCTATATGTCTACATTAAAACATTCTTGATCATACTGCATTAATATATGCCAATTTTAAACTTTCATGCAAAAAAGGGGATATCACAACTAAGTCAAAGTTGACATAACTGTATTTATTAAACAGTGAGTGGCTCAAACATAAAATTGTCAACAGAAAGTGCACGTTCTGTGCAAAATTGTCACAGAGACATTTCAAAACAAGACATTAGTGCAGGATGCAGCTCACATGGCATTTCAAAACACAAAATTAAAGTGCACTTTTTGTACATAATGCCACTACAATATTTTAAAACAAATAGTGCCCTTTTGTACATGTTGTCATTAAGATGACATTTCAAAACAACACTAAATTTAAGTGCACCTTTTGTGCATAATGCCACTAAGATATTTAAAAAAAAAAAAAAAAAAAAAAAAGTCAGCGAGTTTAACGGTATGGTCATTTTCAACACCGCACAGACTACAAGCTGCGATATATCGAGTATATTCGATATATCGCCCAGCCCTAGGTCACGGTTTTATTTTATCATCTCTCAGTAAAGAAAAGAGGTTTACATCGACTTTTTTTTTTTTTTTTTTTTTTTTTTTTTTTACTTTTACTGATTTTTAGAGCAACCCAAAGCAGCACACGCTGTCATTTTGACTGAAAAAGCTGCTAAATGATCCTAAATGCTTAAACTCATAAAACTCAATAGACTAAAACGGGATAATGACGTCACCAATTACATCATTTCAACATGGCGGCGCACAGGGTAAAGTAGTCCCAGTTTTAAAAGTTAATAAAATGAATATGGAACAAAATAATGCGTTTTGTTAGACACACTAATAAGGACGTTTCAAATGTTTTAGGCCACAATTGTAAAAACAGTGGAGGATCCCTTTAAAACTATACTAGATCAAACAGCTTGGTAAATATACTGCTTTACATTAACTTTCAAAAGTCACTTGTCATACCACACGGCAAGATTTTGTTTATGTTAAAAAAAACAAAACAAACAAAAACAAAAAAAACAGAACCATATATCACTCATGAGATAACCATAAGTATATAACATGCGTACGTGTTACTGTTGAATCATTTTACCTCAGAAGCTCATGACCTGTGTTTGTTTTAAAGTATATCAATATTTAGTTGGACTCAGTTTATACTTTATGATATTATATTTCATTATTTATTGATGTTTTCCATACATTTTGTATCAATACAATGAAAACAGTTTTAATAAAAAAAATGATTATGTCCACATGGACCTTGTGTGAAATAGATGATAACATGAATAGGAAAAGTATATTAATCATTAGAAATCAAATTACCAAACTTAATCTATTTTTTCATGTGTCCTTACATTTGAACTGATTCATTAATTATTACAGCTGCTGACTAAAGGGTTAACTAGAGCCGACAAGGATTTTGTCCAACGACACAAAATCAATTTTGAAACTAATGAAGCTGATACATATTCCCTATTTCAAAGCTAAAATGTATCTTTATGATAAATGAAAAAGGTAATTTACATTGTAATCTATGGACAAAAAACTAACTTTATATGTTTTCGCCTTCTATTATATTTCTGTTGTCTATTGTATTCATACAAATGATTCAGCACACAAAAATATTCACCTGTTCTACCACCACCTACCCACTACCACCTGAGGGTGACCGTGGCTCAGGTGGTAGTGGGTCGTCTTCTGATCGATCCCAGTACCTGACTATGTGTCGAAGTGTCCTTGGGCAAGACACTGAACCCTAAGTTTCTCCCAGTGGTCAACTAGTGCCTTGCATGGCAGTCCTGTCCCACTGGTGTGTGAATGTGAGAGTGATTGGGTGAATGAGATGATATGTAAAGCGCTTTGAGACTGCTTCAGTGTGGTGATAAAGCGCTATATAAAATCCAGTCCATTTACCAGTCCATTTGTTCTTTGTAAGTTTTACAAATGACGGCCAAAGTGAGCAATGTAATGGTTAATGTGCTCATGATATATGTATTTTTGGTTATTATCTTTACTTGCTCAATGTGCAACTAAATCATTTTTCGTTGGCATTGTAGAGCCATGAACGAGAAACACTGCGTGGCAGAAAGAAAGCACTTACTTGTAGATGGTGATATGGGGAGACATGGGTCGGTTTAATTTGGCATTTTTGTCCCAAAACTTGTTCATCTCCTGCTTTGCAGTAGTACCCATAGGGGCAGCACTAGAATAGTTGACACATTAAAGAGGATTTACAACACAAATACAACCAAGACTTTGTATTACTTGGAAAAATTAAAAAAAAAAAAAAACTCACTGTCTGTAGAGTAGATTGTGGTGAGGTCTGGAGAGACACACACCCTGACGTGCAAACGTTCTGCAGACACAGACAAAGAAGTGATGGGTTTAAACCATTCAGACTGCTGGAGTCCAATTTTGTTAAGAAAAATCAAAACACATATCAAAAAAAATAAAAAATAAAAAATAAAAAAAAAAACTATGAAGACCACAGAAATTTTCTTACTAGGGATGTAAAGATTAATCGTGAGGCAGTTAAAAATCGATTCAAAGGTGTCACGGGTCACATCGATACTCTCAAATTGAATCTCGGTACTTTTTTTAAAAAATATAATTTTTTACTTTATTATTATTATTATTTGTTTATTTTAACTTTTTTACAGCAAAGGGCCCTATTTATTTAGAATTTGAAATTGAGGACGCACCACCGTGTTTTAAATCAGAAGTGTGGAAGCATTTTAGCTTCCCCAAGACAAAATGAAAGAAGTGAGAAAGAAAAAAATGTGAAACGCAAGGAAAGAGGGGCACAGAAAGGAAAGAGAGAAACAAAAAAAAGAGAATGAAAAACACAGTTTGTTTATACATATTATTTCTTTGATATGGGATTTGTTTTAAAGTCCAAATGTTAAGGCACAAGATACATTTTCAGTTGCACTTTTAGAAAGAAAAGCAACTATTATGCAGTTTTGCATAGTTTACTATAGAGTCAGAATTTAAATGAAAAGACTTCTTCTTCACTTGTATTATTTCTTTATTTATTTCATTCAGGATTTATTTTTAATTAAATTGAATTGTTTTGCATAGTTTATCAAGGGATTATTTTGACAATGAAAGATAAAAGAAATTAGTACAGTATTTCTTTTTACTTTTTTCAAAGAAAAATATTTTTAATAATTTTCAGTTATCATTTGTCTACAGTCTCATTTTGTAAAATAAATCGTGAGAGAATTGTATCGTGAACCCAGTATCGTGAATTGAATCATATCGGGAGTTGAGTGAATCGTTACATCTCTAATTTTTGCTCAACAATGAAAAAAAGTATAGATTTTGCAAAAAAAATACCTTTTTTCCCCCTTACTCCATAATGGTAACAAATCAGTCCCCATGAAGCACATGTTTATGAAACACGAATCCTGCTTCATTGCATCTATTGTGTCCAAACTCCATTTCCACATGGAAATTATTAAAAGTTACCAAGTTTTATATCAAAATGGCACATTGCAAAAAAAAAAAAACAACATAAAAACAAAACAATCATTGGATAAAGCATAATAAAATAGAAAATTTTTTTAAAAAATCTATTCCTTCAAAAATGTTTATGCCAGCCAGAAACAGAGTATTTTCATTTGTATTTTATTGCTTACTATAATTAGATCATTATTTATTTTATTAATTTATGATGAGATCTAACATAGTGCCTTTACATGAAAAGCTTTTAACTCATTTCCAAATGACAAAGTTCTACTTATCTGTTAGTTTGATCTTTTGTCTATGTTCACAAAAACACAAACAAAACCTCTTTGGAATAATATTTTGTCATTTATTTTAGTAGTAGATGAACATTCAAAATCTAGTTAAAAAGAAATCTTTAAATGTGTTTAAGTTTGTGTGAAGTTATCACTAAAGGGCTGCTTTATTTGGTTGAGACCTTGTTGGTTGCACCGTTGATGGCCAGTCAATCCATCACAGCTGTAAAATATACTAAACAATAAACATGCAACCAGTCTGAGAGAACTCTGAAGATGGCTCCGCCCAGAAAGAGCTCCTGAGGACACGTGAAAGCGATCAGTACATGCCTCTGAGGAAGACTGACGTTTGGCTGTCAAAACATGTCAGGAGATCAAAGTAAAAGAAACCATAACATAATGCTATAACACGGCTTTATGTAATAATATATCCATAAAGAGGACAGCACACAGATATATATGTAAATGGACAAAAATAGCACAACCAATCATAGCTTAAATCTAAGTGCAAAAGCACAAAAAGGAAAATATTAAATATGTTCAGTTAATCATATTAGTGTTCATCTTCTTGTTGACTATATGGGGATAAATGAAGGATATTGTATTTATTTATTTTTTTTATTTATTCAGTTTATTTCCGACATGGTTACATTCACTTTTTTTTTTCTTAAAACAATTCCTATTAAACATTATTGTATTTAATCTGTAATTGATAATCGGGAAAAATGCAATGCACCCCCTGTCAAAGTGCACTATATGCATATATATATTAGCAACATTGGCTAAAGTCCACAAACACACCCAGATGATCATTTAGCATTAGCATGGCAGCTAACGCTGTCTCACACTACAAACGGAAAATAAACACAAGAACATGCACAGACACCGGGTGTTCCCACACGGAGCACCGATGTATGATGGTTTCGTTAACGTGGTTGATTAAAGCCAAGAAACGAGTGGAAAAGCAGACTTCAAAAGCTAATGTTGTGTAGCACAGACATACTGACCTTAGCAGCAGCGCCATGTTTTACACTCGCTTAAAGGAAGTGACGTAGCATGGTGTTGTTGTTATGGATGAAGGTCACAGAAGAAGTATTCATTAAAAATTAAATACAATAATAATAATAATAATAATAATAATAATAATAATAATAATAATTTTACGTTTTCATACTTTTATTTTTCTGAAATAAAGCCGATTATGATTTACACTTCGATTCAAAAACATGAATTGAGCAGGGTTTCTCAACCTCGCGGTCGTGACCCCATATGGGGTCGCCAGGAATTTAAATGGGGTTGCCTGAAATGTCTAGGAATTGTTAAAAAAAAATTAAAAATAAAAATTATTGAGTAAATTTATTGAGTAAAATTCTAAATTAATATTCTTTTTCAATTTCACACATCACACACACTATAAATATCGAACAACTGCATTATATACTTAAACTTTCTAAAATATAAATCTAATTCAAATAAAAAAACGAATAAAAACATCTCATCACTTGTCACTTTGTGCATTAATGCTGGCTATTCTTTATTTGTAACAATTTGTAAAAAAAAAAAAAAAAAAAAAAAAACATGATCAAAAAGTAATTCTGTAAAAAAAATTGTCCCTGGGTTCATGACCCCATTATCAAAATGGGGTCACGACCCAAAAAAGGTTGGGAACCAATAGAGCATATGTTTTTACAATAACACTACAAAACATTATAGGAGAAATCACAATAAGAGAGCAGCAAAATACGTGGGTAAATACAATCAAACCTAAACATAGGTAAAATAAAGAAATAAAGAAATAAAATAGATAAAAATAAACATATATATATATATATATATATATATATATATATATATATATATATATATATATATATATATATATATATATATATATATATATATATATATATATATATATAGAACAAAAACAAATGTATTTATTTGGAAACTCATAGTGACAGCAGTTATTAACAACAGTCTTTAGGGGCTGAATACATCTGAGTGTAGTGACCAAAACCTAAAGCACTGTAGCAAAATTCCCATTTTTCCAAATGATGACGTAAATTTCAGCTGCAGTAGATGTTATGCATGAAAAAAGTAAAATCCACAAATCTATTTTAAGTGTTAAGGCATCGATTAAGGCATAGTTAAAACATACCTACACCCACCAGGCTGATTTCAGCTGAATGATACGCAGTCAGAGCCACTTTTATATTATGACTAAATGTGTTTGGACTGTGTGTTTAATCTGGGGAGCTATGCACCTGCAGCCATGGACCCTTCGTCTCCTGCGCTCTGCTCTCCCTGAAGTTTTGGGGTTTTGAACTCACATCAACCAGTAAAGCCAAAGTCTTACCATTTATGACCAGAGTCCTATAGCTCTGACCTTCTGATCAATAATCTGTTGCCCATCTTCAAAAGTCGCAGACTGCTCCTTTACTGCTGCAGCAATGCAATATCAATGTCATGTAATAGATCCGTTTTTGCCCTTTAGCATAAGGTGCTTGTTTTTAACAGATTTGAGGAGACGTGGACATTAAAAATCTTTACAGACATTAGAATATACAGTATATAGGTAATAATATGTTTGAAAAACAATAACATCAGGTTTTTAAGTCATATTTGATGACAGCCATTTTATTTATTTATTTATTATGTAGCCTACCTAATTGAATGCATTTAATATATTTACTAAAAGAAATGAGCTATTGTGCAGTCATGTGTCAGGACTAATGAACAAGGTACTGACAGTGACTAATAACCACAATGATAGACACGAGTGTTTGACAATATATATATAGTTTATTTTGATGTGTGTCACATGACCATCAAAAATCAATTTCATCCTTTCTCGTGACATTCATGAGAGTTGGCGAGCGACATTTCCATTGAAGTGATTCAGCAGAATTAAAAGGTGAAGAAACTCATTTTCTGCTTTACTTTTAATGGTAATCAGACTTGTTCAACGGATGCATGTGATATTACGACTGATGGACAAACATAAACACACATTCTTACTCTTACAAGCCTGGATAAACACAGAAACACGCAGGTGTGCATGTATGCAAAGACGCCAAACTCATTTTCTGATCGTTAATAATATGTCTCGAGCTCCACCCAACCTGGAAGAGAGAGAGAGAGAGAGAGAGAGAGAGAGAGAGAGAGAGAGAGAGAGAGAGAGCATGTCAGGGACCAAAATTGACAGGCAAACAGTTTTGTAATATCCTTTTGTCACTCTCTATTTGTATTCATCTCATTTCTTTTGTCTCTCTACATTTCCAAATGAATCCCCGTATAACTCAGTCTCTGATCAGTGGCCTGTGACACACAGATTAACAGAAATGATTAACTGTCATGATGAATTGTATTGGTCTCCATGTGTCTTGCCCTTCATCAGATGTAGCGACGTGGCAGGCAGCAGATTTTTAAACTATGGTAAAGTACCTGTATCATGTGTTTGATCTTTGGGCATATCTCTGGAGTCTCACGGAGTTTGTGCTCTAATGTCTCCTCCAAATGACTTGTTACTGGCTTAATTTATGTTGGACAGGCTTTTCTTTCCTTCTGATGTAGCTTTGCACACATTTACACATTTGAAACTGTTGTTTTGATGTGCTTGAATGTTGAGCAGTGCAATGATTTGTGTAATTGTACTGTGTGCGCCGCAGTAACTGTGTTGCAAATGGTCCGGTCCAGGGCCAAAAACACTGCCAAAGTGACATCTCTGATGTTCTCATGTATTAAAAGTTGTGCTAAAACAAAGGCAGATGTTGATATTGTGGCTTTCCAAGGAAACGGCCAAATGCGGCCAAAATTCAAATGTCTCGCAGAGTGATGTCATAACACAGGGAACGCCATAAACAAACTCGTACAAAAATGGCAGCAAGCGAATCACTGTCTTCCTTGTCAGGTGATGAAACATAGTAATCTACGTTGAATGGTCTTTGAAATGATATATCACACGACTATGTTCCCATAAATTTGGAAATTACCGGAGATGGGGGGTGGAGACCCGGGCCCCATTAAAAAAAAGGGGCTCCGAGCATCTCATCATATTCATTCATAGAGAGTTCATACCAAACTGCATTCCGATCTAAAGAGAACTAACGGAGGAGTAGTCATTTAAAAAATGGGGCCCCCTGACGCCCCCGTGACACGTATGAGGAAATGAGCCCCATTTATATATTGGTATGTGCCAATGATTTGGTACCACCAACCATCGTAATATGTGAGTTGCAAATATATGAAAAATTGACTTTCGTTTTTATTTTCTTTTAGGCCCCCTTGGGGCCCCCCTGGGCCCTAAATGGAAAATTGGGCTCCGAGCGTCAATGCGTACACATCCATTGATTATATCAATACCAAATTTCAGTTCGATCTGTTCACAAGTAACAGAGTAGTAGCGATTTTAACTAGTGTACACAAGAAGAAGAAGAAGAAGAAGAAGAATAATGTTGTTCTAGTTTTCCCACCGGTATTTATTGTGATATGGGAATGAAGTAATAACACTTCTATTTATCAGTCTCTGCAACTCCACATCCCACAATGCAATGCATGAAACCTTTCTGACAATGTCAATAGATAGTGGAGCTCAAAACAAACTTTCAAGGACCAATTTAATCTTTTTAAATCTTTTTTCAAGCAAATGATCTTTTGTTTACTGACCAATGACGCCTACACTATTGTGTATGTTCATGTTCAGCAGCTTTAAGTAGTGATGTGGTCATTTGGTTATTTACTGTTGCATATTTTCTTCTTTATATGCAGATATTAGCTTAGAAAATGTCAAAAGTTCACTAAGTGTTAAAAAAAAGCCGATTGTTTTGAGCTCAGTTTAAAAAGTGAAAGGCCAAAGTTTCTTTTGTGGTTAGGATTTAAGTATCCTTAAGAAAATGTTCCAGCTATTTTACATGTCAAAAATAATGACAATACCATAATGTACCAGAACATGGTGAAATACAACATTAGCATAAATTGTTCACCTGCAGACAAAAGATTTCAGTGAGACGGCTGCCAGCAGTGTAAAAAATTCAGCGTTAAATCTTTGCTCTTTAGATTACACCACAATTAAAGCTCATTAAAGAATTCCTTCTCTTCGCCTCTTTAAAATCCACACTTTATTATTAACTGGAAAAAATGCCTTTTTCCCCCCCAAAAATACCACCAAGCTTTATTTATTTCTTTGCACTCCAGCATCTGTCAAAGGCTTGCTTGGACGCTTCAATTTAGCTCAGGAAAGCAGAAAAAGGTGACTGTCAATCACTGTGTCCTTAAAGGAGTGGACAATCTTCTCCTTATGGAAGTTTATTTTTTTGACAAGGACAGTGGGAAGCCTGACAGCTGTGCGCTTGATGGGAAAAGAAGTCCAGAGTAAAGATTGCATATGTGCTTTTACTTCATGCGATAACAGTGCTAAATCCTATGCTGTAGCGTCCATTGATAATTGTTCTTTTAGCTCATTAGCATGACAAATACACTCAAAACCTTTTTTTTTTTAAATCTTGGCTTCTCCTGATAACTGCTTACCTCCTGGGTTTTGCCGTAGAATGAATTTACGGACCTCATCATAGATGAAGATGAGAAGACTGTATGGGAAGCCACAGAACCACCATAAGATCCTTAAAGGAAGAGGGGAAAAAAGTCAATGATGAGAGGTAGGATATAGTAGCCATGAGTCACAAAGAGAGTGCAAATTGTTGAATTCATTGCAGCCATTTTTAATATCACGAATAACAATGTAGTAGATCATAGACTTAATTTTAAGTCATGAATGACAAGTTAATAGCAGCCGATTAGGTCTTAAGGGGGTTATTTTTCGCTTCAGTGGTGATATGCATATACAGAGCGTACTTCAGTGGGTACATGCGTAATGCAATGTCCATGCCGGGGCAGTAGGAGAGGAATGCTGCCAAAGCGGTTTCCACAAAGAGGCCGAAGATCAGAATTCGGTTCCTATATAGCAAAAAGATAAAAAATAAGATGTTAAAAACATAAAAATGATATCAAGTATTGAATTGACCGTAAAAATTACATTTAAAAGACAATAATCCAAACATTTTGGCATTCACACTGTGCATTTAACCAATAAACATAAATTCCTCCATTTCAGTCTGACTTCTTCAGTGCAATTATTGATTATTTCTCTCTTCTTTCTCAATCAATTTTACTTACGTCATGCCTTGCTGGAAGAGTGAGTTTCTCCTGGTCTTACATATGATCAGATCAGCCCACTGGACAACCACAATGCTAGTGAAGAAGGCTGTGTGGCAGGTGAATTCAATGATCTTTCTTTGTTCGTACGTCTGCCAGGTTGAAACACAAACAGCATGCACACGCATACATATTTAACATTTAGTTTTATTGTGGTACCTTTGTAATCTGTGTAGCCTTCGTTTTTTGGTTATTTTGTTTCAAAACCAAATTGAAAAATAGAAAAAAATGATTGTTTTTTGTTTCATTAAATTAAAAGCAGAAATAGGAAAATGGAAAAACCAAATACTAATAAACCGGTGTATTTCTGATTTGTTTTAAAATCAAAGTAACAATGGCAATATAATATATTGTTTTGTTAGTTTGCCTTTTTTTGACCGCAGGTGACGAGTCAAGAGCGCAAGAGTGCTACGTCAACTGCATAAACCTTATTTCTCTTCTGCTACTCGGTGGAGGCAGTCTTCACTCCCACTTTCCTTCCCTACCTTTCCCTGCTGTTATGTCTGCTGTCTCTGTCTTGTGGATCTAATATGGGCCTCTCTCTGCATTTATCCTACTCTATTGGTCGAATTTCTCAACAAGGAAGGCGGGCAATGGGAGAGCTCGTAAATCCTGAGGATGTGGAAGACGTCCACATGGAGGAGGCCAAACTCTCAGAATTCAGAACTCTCAGACGGAATCCACCGTGGAACTTTAAGAAGGAGTGGAGCGTTCGGGTCAAGGGAAATGGCCACATTATTGGATTATTAAAGGACCAGGGACAATAGGGTTGGTTGTCAAATGTTGTGACTCGCCCGTCTGCAAACAACTATCTTCTCATCATCAGCCCCCCTAAGAACAGCCTGCTCAAGGTTGTCTCAAACTCAACCATGGATGTTTGCAGATCTGATCCCCCATCACCACCTGGACTTTCTGTCTTCTGAGCCAGACCTTCCAAGCTCATCATACCATCTGACTGTCAGAGGGAAAGCAAAGGTTTTATTTTGTCTACATCTCCACCGGCACATCACCCCCCCTCCGAGCTAAGGGAAGGTGTCCGTGGAGCACCCAGAGAGGCTGCATGCCCGCACCCCCCCAGCGGCTGGAATCCTCTCCGCCATGCCCCCGCTCCCCAACACCCCTCCCCCAGACCCAACACCTACACCCCCCTGCTACGGTTTTCGTGCTCTTCCGTGACTGTGTTTTTGCTTCGTGCATGTTTGATGAGGAGGTTGTTTTCTAAGCTTTACACTGATCTCCACAATAGGGAATTCAGTTTAAAACAGCCTTTTTTTGCCCCTCACCTATCCTTCTGTTGTTATCCCTTTTTTCATCTAAATATGGGGCGCCGCTCCTGCCTCCCCACGTTATAAGTTCACCAAGACAAATTCCTTGTGTGTATTCAATACATTACTTGGGAAATAAAGTTGATTCTGATTCTGATTCTGATTATATACAGTATGTGATTGTCTTTTCATGATTTTCTTGGATGGGATGACACTGAAATGAAATTTCGTTGCTCTGATGCTCTGTAACGTGTGCAATGACAAATAAAGCTGATTCTGATTCTGATTCGTAGTGATTAAGGAGCTATTTACTCCCCCTTAAACATGACACTCCAGTGGGTGAAGTAAATGCAGACAGAATAATCGAAAAAAATCGAATTGAAACAAAATAACCAAGGGTACAAGGATTCTTTGTGTGTCTGTGTGTGTGTGTGTGTGTGTGTGGGTGTGTGTGCGTGCGTGTGTGTGCGTGTGTGTGCGTGTCACCATTCCTTACCCACTGCTGCCCATAGCTGTCCTGCAGGTCATTGACTTCACGGTCATCCCAGCTTACACGGATACCCAACAGATCCATTGGGCGGAAGCCATTCTCAGCCAGAATCACAAAGTAGGTGAAAAAACCACCGAGAGCCTGAATCATACCTAATGTAGCGTAAACACAGCAGTATTAATGAAAACATCAGCTACTCATATACTCAGCAGCATCCAAAAGAAGGAGAGCACTTTTCCCCACCAAACATTATCTACTTTTCTTTAATGTTTCCAGAATACAACAGCTACAATAAGCAAAAGTGCTGTAATGCTTTTTTCCTCTTCTTTCTATTGCACAATCTTTTCTTTTCTTTTTTTTCTCCTAATTTTAAATCTCTACAAAGACAAAAGCCATTGTTTCAGGGATCCTACACACAAATTACAGACATAGCTTAACTGAAAGGCTATTATATGTAAACTTTACAGACTCTCCATAGGAGCAGAAATATTCCTGATGTGAAGGCAACTTGATATGCTGATTGGCATAAATCCTAAATAAATGAAGTGGATTTGAAAACTTAAAGTTAATGTAAATCACTCAAAAGACATTTTACGTGAACATTGATACATAAATGCTGACATTACGCTGACACCTGTCATGAGCATGAATAAGTTGTCATGAAAGCTGTCATTAAGGGTCGTTCGTTAACCTAACCCTAACCCTAACCCTACCTAGCCCCACTAGATCACTCCACGTAACCCAAAAAATGCCAACATTGCTCCAAAGGTGTCACAATTTAGCAAATGACACTTAATAACAGCTTAATGACAACCTTCATGAAACCTTATTCATGATAATGACAGATAATAACAGCGTAATGTCAGCCTTATATATAAAACTTCAAAAAAAGTGTTACCCAATGTTTAAGCTTCCAACCTTTCATCTAAAGTGCATTCATCTACTGGGTCACGTTATCACTTTAAGATTGCAGTTCTGTGCTCTAACAGATCTCTGGTCAGTGTATTTCCCTGTTGTGACTGTTTCATCGCGCCTGAAGACATAAACTCTGATACCACAGCAGTGTTTTTTAAAAATCTGATATGTTCTCCTGCAAAGGTTATGCCCTTGTCCGACTCAATCGGGGAAGCTCTGAGCATATTCAATTTCAGCCTCTACGGGAACCTGTCATTATTTGACTCAGTTCAGGATGTAGAAAGTGGGTTCAGTCATTGAGTTCCCATATTTTATAAACAGACTTTAAAAAAATATTTTAATTAAGTACAGTTTCCAACACTGAGAAATTACAGAGTCTAAGCAATCAAAACTTGAATTTGACTGTAACTAGAAAAAAGAGGGTCTCTCACATCGGTATTCTTTCATGAAATGACTAAAGATGTTTACATAATATGTAAAAAGTGTCAGAATTACAGAAAAACTATAACATCTATCCATTTTACGGGTGTTTGGTTTATCATCCTCCTAATATTAAGAAAGCAAACTGTAAGGACAGACCTATTTGTCCATATGCCATGCTGATGAGCCTTTCGTTGACCAGTTTGTCTGTTCTGGGGTTCCTTGGTTGACGTTTCATGATGTCACTCTCTGCCGTCTCATAAGCTAATGAGATTGCAGGAACCTGGAAAAAAAAAAAGCAAAGGATAACCAGGGATAGTTGAGCAGCCAGCTTCAAAAAAATGAGAGGGTATCTGTCTTTATGGCATCAACACAAAGGCATGATTGTAGTAGGACCAGACCTATTGCTATTAACATAATCATTCAGTCACATTGGAGAGGAGATAGGAGAGGAGAGAGACAGGGAAGAGACAAGGAGAAGAGGGAAGAAAGAAGCAATGTGACATAGAGGGAGGAGGGTGAGAGCAGACAGGAGCAGAGAGAGGGTTAGAGGATTTTAAGACATTAATAAACTCAGAAGATAGGAAGGTTCCTGTAATAAAGATTCCGTGGCAGCTGGCTTTAGCAGGTATAAATAGTGCAATATAGTAATTTGAGAAAATATATTTCAAAGACATAGAAAGGGTTGAAGTGACCTTGTGAATATTCTGGACAGTTACGATCCTGCATGGTTCGGATCACAGAATGAACTAATATCCTACATCAGAATGTGGTAAAGTCTGACTGATAAAGGGATATTCAAGGCAGGGTTGGGCTCAATTACAATTGTATTTGCGTATTTGCAATTTTTTTAATATTTTTTGCTGTTGTAATCCTAATTGAATTGTAATTGAGTTCAGAAAATTGACTTTGTAATTGTCATACAACTGGGGAACCATGTTACAGTTCTATGGTTCGCAGTTAACAATTATTAATATATGTTTCATATCAAGTTTTCCTACTACCTGCGAGTAAATCGGCACACCCATACAGGTGGTAAGGGTTAGAAGGGTTAGGGGTTAGAGTTAGGAAATAATAGAATTTATTCAAATAGGGATGATACAAAGAGTAACAATACTGTACTGATGTTTTGTACAATCCCATCTCTTGTGTGTTTTCAACAGCTTTTTTTGAAAAACAAAATTTTGTTGGTTGAATTCTAAAAAAAAAAGAAAAGTGGGTCGTGATATGATGTACGTGGCAAAATGTGGGTCCTAGGGTGAGACCAGTTGAGAACCACTGCATTAGATCATTAGTAAAGCACTTTGGTCCCATGTCCCCTGGTTTTGAGTGCTACATAAATGAAAGTTAGTATTATTTCAATTGTAATTGAATTGTAATCGGAAAAAATGACGGTCAGCGTAATCGTAATTCAATTGTAATTGAATATGGATAATTGGAACTAAACAATGTAACTGACCCCAACCCTGATTCAAGGGATATCCACAGGAAGACCTGAAACAAAAATGAAAATGTGTATTTGAATTAATGCGGTGCGCTGCAGCTACAGATGATTTTTGCAGTGAGTCAAGCAAAATTCTAATCAATATTTACATTACATTATTCATTCATATTCTGACCTTCCTTACTAACCGTTTTTTTACCGTGCACCTCTGAAAACCATCATCTACTGTCATGCATTGCCTTTCTGTCACTGTCCTCAAAGCCACAGGTTTGAAAACAAACAGAATCAGATTAGGAGATACCACTGTCTTTGTAAACCACATGAGCTGGTCACTACCAAGACAGGCTTTACTACACAATGGTTTTCACCACCGGCTGTTGAATTGATTGGTTATCTGACCTGCTATACCAAACTTTTTACTAGGTCTTGATACAACTTTTTCCCTTTTGATATGATACCGATATTGCAGCCATGGTTATTGGCCAATACAGATATTGATCTGATCATCTATTACTAATTTTGTAGTGTGGAATGTTAGAAAAGGCTCAAGTGATATTACTCAAACAGAGTACTGCGATTCAATTTTCAAAGTATCGATGTCAATCGTGATACCTATGAATCGATTTTTAACTGCCTTACGATTAATCGTTACATTCCTATCCGATACTGTTTTTTTATCTAATACATCCAATATCAAATCGGATCGGGACACCCTTAGTACTTACATCATTAGTTTAAACTTTGAATGACTGTGTATTTAAGGTAAAAGTGACATTGATAGTCGGACAAGATGTTAGGAAATAAACACATTATTACGTTGTATTACTTTTAATAGGCATGTTAAGCCTGTTTCTGAATCTAATAGTTAAAAATGATAAATAAATCACATTGGCAGATGGAATGTTGTCAAGGGCAAGATATTTAGAAACAGACTTTTTTTTAAAAAATGATGCATACCCCTACAAAACAAGGAAGACATTTGCCCTATCGGACCAAATGGAGTCAACGCACATTGTTCAAGGCAGGGGTGTTAGAATCATGTTACCATCGATAAATATGAAATTGAGAAAAGTCCATGAACATAACATTACTGAAATAGATTGATTTAACTCCTCCATTTCAAGCACATGTGCCCTCACTGAATCTTGACGCGTGTCACATCTAGCTTTGATGAATATCTTTTACAGCGACCGTTCCCCTTTGGCAGCGCATGCTAACAATATTCCAAGTGCTGGTTGTCACTGCTGAAATTCAGCAGAGCCCTCAAGCTTGTAGCCTTGAGTAGGAATACGCCGCTAACAGCTTGTTAACAGGCTCTGCAGCGGACATGAGAGATTTCTAATCTTTGCTTGTGTACTGTACTACAAGCACTTCTCGCTACTTTTTTTTCTAAACACTAAAATATTATGAGTTGAACGTCCTACTCTTCAAAGCAACCATCCTGCTGTTCCCTCCACCAGCGGTTTTGAAGCATACGTGGGCATGTTACTTTGAAGAGTTGGCTTTTACATCCAAAACAAGCACAGATATTAAGTGTTCTTAAGGATTGGCCTGTTTCATCTTTTAATAAAGACATAAAACCAATAAATAATTAACTGTCCTGTGATCTCAGCCAGATGGATAAATATTTGTCAGCATGGACACATCTGTCCCGCTGACAGAAGCTGGAAGAAATTACATTTTGGTGAAAATATATATATAGAACACTTTTATAAATATTTAAGCATCCTGTTCCTTTTACTTTAACCTGTGAAAACATTAAGTGCTTTTGAGAAGCCACAAATGAGAACTTAGTAAATATAATACCTGTTACTTGTGTAATTTTTGTTTTTTTCAAAAGAGACGGGGAACTCATTTTATCTGCTCACTAATATTTTGTGGTTGGGAGCAGGAAAAATTAAAGTAAAATAATGAACACAATTGGGCGAATCCAGCTGAATATATTCATTGTATGGTTCCTTTCTCTTGTTATGATGGATTACACCCCTCAGGCAAGCGGCGTGCCAGCAAGTCTTTTTATGTTGCTGCTGGAAATACAATGAAGAGACTGGCATCAGGAAATGGCAGAGCTGTGAAATGCAAATCTGGATGCGAGTGTCACACGTTCTTTGTCATGCTTGAATAAATGGACGTCGGCAGTGAGCCAAAAGCACATTTTTTTCCGATGAAGTGAAAGGGAAAAAAAAAATTGAAACCAAACGTGTTGCTTTTCACCTCCAGGCATTCATATCTGACACCGATATTGCCTTTGCCTTAATGCCAATGAGCATTATTATTATTATTATTATTATTATTAGCAACCTTGGGTGTGAAGTAGTCTTGCTGATTGTCCAACTCTTGACATTTTAGTCAAGTATTTCAATTTGGCGTATGTAAAAATTGCAAGATTGACTGTCCTCTATGGGTTGAAACCAGGCTATTATCATTGAATGTTGCTGTTGGCTGAGAATGGTGGTTTGCAACATTTTGGTGGCCTCTTACATCACAGCCCTCCACTCTTGGCCCCGCCCCTTCTATAAGAACTGGCACCTGTCGACTCGAGTAGCTTGGATTGAGAGAATTATGAATAGAGAGGTATTGCATCACTAGTTAGCATAGGATAGATTGTTCTTTGGAGATTTTATAGTATAGACTGAGTATGTCTTAACTGGTCCAGGAGCCCCGCCCATAATCAATTTTTTTTTTTTTAATTTGCAGCCAAAACATCTGGGAT